>NC_056746.1:462363794-462423794 GCF_019279795.1 Protopterus annectens
CCCAATATAATGGTGTTTGGAGAGACCTTTATATTCTCCAGTGTTCTCAGGAAAGCCGAGTGGGGTTCCTGAGTTTGGGAGGGTGGTCTGTAGCAGGCTACAAACTGAAAGGCAGTTTTGCCCACTGTTAGTTGCACATGGATGGTCTCTGATGCTTCGTGCAGTGCCACTAACCTGGAGGTGTGGATATCTTTGATGAATATGGATACTCACTCTCCTTTTGTGGTCCGGTCTGAGTTTTGGGGCCGAAAAGCATGGTATGAGGTATAACCTGGTAGTGCTGGGGTGCTCTCAGGAGCCTTGAGCCAGGTTTCTGTTACTGCACAGATATCAATATTTACCATACTGAGGAGAGCCTCGAGTGCATGCAGCTTGAGATTTAGACTTCTAGCATTGAGCAGCATTACCCTTAGTTTCTTTTTCCTTGTGTTGTCTATGGAGGTGGATTTGTCTTTTGAGTCTTGCCTAATAAAGGCACTATGGGGATGGCAAGAGCCTTATCCAGTATTTGAAAGCCCAGGGGTGACAGGTGCAAGCCGTCCCTAGCGAAGCAACGTGGCTTGTCAAGCATGTCATCCCAGGCTGACAGACACTGGATCCCCTTTGAATAACACCAATACTTTAGCCAATTGTTAAAATTGATCATTTTGTCTTTATACTGTGGCATCATTCTTGGTGAGGGTAAGATGCTACTCAAGGTCAGGGTCATACCGGCCTGGGCTACATGATCAGAGAGCTCCTCTATGTCTCTTTTCATGTAGTCCATTATGGTACATCTCAGGTCATTCACACCAGCATGGACAATGACGGAGTCATATCTGTACTTGCTTTGGAGTCACCTGAGTGCTTGTGTTATGTGGAGGATCCTGGCACCCAACAAGCAGCTTACAGTGACCTTCTCCTTGTTCATCCTGGTGAGTGGGATGTCAGTGTGTCTGACAATAGAGTCACCTATTACAAGTGTATTAGGTGTGTTGTTTAGCCTTAAGGGTTGTGACTGTGTGGCACACTGACTTTGTGAACTATGTGATAAGTGGGTATTGTTGTGGGGTAGCAGTTGCTTGGATGTCTGCTTTGGAGGTATTTGCTGCTTGGGAAGATTTTTATTTAGAGCCTCCAAGTATGTTTTTGTGTGTTTATGTGTTTGGTTTGCTGTTGCGATAGGTCTATGTGAGACTGGATTTGTGGTGTGTGTGGTTACCTTCTCCTCCTGACTGACTGCGTCAGTACTGGGTTGAGAGAGCTCAGCCTCCAGTTTGGCTATATAGTTGCATCTCTCACATATATTTGAGCTTGTTGGGAGGAGGAGAGGGTGGTCTGTGTACATAAGGCAGTTGTAACATTGCCTCAAGATTCCCAGATTCACCAGCTGGACTGGAGAGTAAACCCAAAACTGACTTTTGGACATGCCAGAATAGTATAAGGAACTACTTTTTGACTGATCAAAAGGACCAGTAGGGAGCCAAGTACTTAAAGGGAGTATAAGAGGGTGTAGTGCTTTAGTTTATTAGTACTTACTTATAAGATTACTTATACAAGCAAGTGCAGGGCTTTAGAATGAAAATAGAGTGCTTACTTTGAGATTTAGAACAGTTCTAAGCGAAAAAGTGAAGAGCAGACTTTGTGGAGCCGGGAATAGTTTAAACCCATTTAAGCAGCACTGCCTGATGCTGTGCCATGTGCAAAATTGCGCAAAACCGTGCAAATGCTGGTTTTAAAGCAGGGAAACTGAAAGATATAGGAATTGACCCAAAACGGCCAATAAGCTACTAGTTTCAGGGCTGAGACCACTCCTCCAGATACAGATAGGCTGGTCAAAGCTTCCCACTCTCACTGGTGAACAGAGAAGCTTCCTCCTATCCAAGTAAGGATATGGGTAACACAGGAAACTATACCACAGTCCAAAATTCAGCAAAACCAGAAATCTGGACTAATCTAGTTCAGCAAAGGCGGGAAAAGAGAATATATATTTTTTTTTTTTTTTTTTTTTTTCAGGAAACAGCAGAAAAACACACAGAAAACACTGTAAATGCTATAAACAGGCTAGCATACTTTAGTGTGTAACCTACAACAGTTATGCAATAAAAAAAATACTTAAATTGATATAAAACAAGTGCAAAAACTGTAAAAAGCAGAAGGCAAATACAATTTAAACTTTTTAAAGCACAGATCAGTTAGACATTCGCTTTTTAGGTGGGAAAAGGCAGTCGGAGCAAAAAAACAGAGAATAAAATACTTAAATCTGGAAAATTCTCTTTTGGGTCTCTCTGTTGCCTGTATCACTCTGCAGGACACCACGAGGAACTGTGCGGAGTTGTATACTGGTGCAAAACCATGCAAATGCTGGTTTTAAAGCAGGGAAACTGAAGGAATAGGAACTGACCCAAAATGGCCAATAAGCTACTAGTTTCAGGGCTGAGACCACTCCTCCATGGGCAGATAGGCTGCTCAGAGCTCCCCACTCTCACTGGTGAACAGAGAAGCTTCCTCCTATCCAAGTAAGGATATGGGCAACACACACACACACACACACACACACACACACACACACACACACACACACACACACACACACACACACACACACACACACACACACACACACTCACACCTAGGGCCAATTTAGAGTGTCCAATCCACCTACAGCATGTCTTTGGGATGTGGGAGGAAACCGGAGTACCCAGAGGAAACCCACATGACCACAAGGAGGACATGCAGACTCTGCACAGAAGGCACCCCAGCCGAGGATCGAACCGGAGAACCTCTTGCTGTGAGGTGACAACGCTAACTGCTGCACCACCGTGGTATATATATATATATATATACATATATCTATTTAGATATTAATATATGTACATACACACACACACACACACACACACACACACACACACACACACACACACACACACACACATCTACATGTTTAAATACATTTCCTGTACTGTTGCATGACTGTGCTGGATGATATGTCTGTGAAAACATCAGGGTTATGTATATCTGACATGGCTTAGTGGTAAATCACTTTAGCTATGGTTTGCAGGGTCCTGGGATTGAGCCTTGCAGAGGCTGTTTATTTTGTACTATGCAGAACAGGAGCCAATAGACACAGAGTGATTAAGGCACTTTTAAGCAGTTGTGCAAATTTGCATGGGTTTGCGTGGAGGTAAGCACTTTTAACTTCCGGTTACAGTTTCTTATATTCAGTTTGCTTCTGAATTGCTTAACCTGTGTAGGCATTGTTTACTCCCATGCAAACAGGCTTAAACCCACTTACTGCTGCTTAAAAGTGCTTACTCCCACTTACCCTCATCCTAATTTCTTTAAAAGAAAAGAAAAAAAAGGTTGATAGGGAAGTGGTAAAAAAGGGGCACAAAGAGGGACAGACAGTAGGGAAAATAACTAGGGCTGTGCAGGAGGGTGTAGGGAAGGTCTATAGCTGCCCATTTTTTCTACAGTAACAGCTGTACATATACACTGACTTTGGAAGTAGATTTAGACACTCAAATCCCTGAGAAATGTGTGAGGACAACATTAATATGTTGCGATGCCAATTAGACCAGATTACATGTGTCCAGTGGACATGTGTGAAATGGACAGCTATGTATGGGGCAATATCTTTTTTTGGGAACAGATTGCCCTTTTTTTCAGGTGAGAGTGGGATGTTGGGGAGGGATAGCATGTATATTTGGGGAGGTAGGTTGGGTAGGTTAACAGACAAGACAAACAAGATGCATACAGGGGAGGTATATGACACATGTGGGGAGTAAACACCTTGATGAGGAGGGATGTTGGGTAATCGGAAGCCCATGAGCCTCCTAGTGGAAACAGTGGGACTGAAATCCCCACCCATGGGCAGTCACCATTGCACCTTCACAGCCCCGAAGGTGGCTGTGCTGGGGGCTGAGTCGGAGAGCCAGGCCGACCCTCTATTCGTGAAATGCAGCCTTTGAGCTGGTGTAGAAGATCTCCAAACTGCTGATTGAGCTCTCTACTCACCATGACCCAGACCTGGTGATGGGTGACAGCTTCCTGTCCGCACCTGCTCCCAGCGAAGGCAAACCCCATCCCTGAGGCAGTTCCACCTGAAGCTGGTGCGGGACCAGTGGACAAGGAGGTGCTGGGTTGGGCCGCAGATTTGCTGGTGCCTGGTGCCACGGCCAGCTGAGGTGGGACAGGTGGGTCCACTGGGACCCGCATTCCCATACATGCTATGGTGTTTATGGTGTATCAACATATGTGGGTTAGTAATAGTCAACACATTCCAGGGTTAGGTATAACAGCATGTATAGATATTCCCATTAACCCAGACATCAGATAAGGAACAGTTGCATAGCAAATGGAACACATGCATATATGGGACCACAGTGGTAATAACAACAGCATGCAGGTACACTGATGGCACCATGACTCCAATGTTGGAGTATTTCAACATAGTACATGCATGGAAACAGATTTAAATAATTATCAACCAATAGGACATATGTTCCAACAGAACAGTGAAGTCATTACATACCAGTTGAGATGAGTATTTAGTTTATTGTTGGAGATATGATGGGGGGGGGTGAAAGATGCCAATTAACTAGCATATTCCTGTAGTTCACATTACTTTCCTAGTCAGTGCTGTTATCTGTACCTTACAAGTATTACTCAACTACCCTATTGAATTAGTTTGGACAGTGATATGGCTGTCATCATCTTTATACATGAACTGGTTTTACCTGCAGTATACACCTCTTACCTGGTATACCGGTGGAGGGAATGTTTGTTAACACTAACTGTTTCTACACATACTCCCAGATTCCATGTTGATGATGTGCACATACCTGTCCATCTCTTTCTGCACAAACTCTGGCCATGACTTGACCACATGCAGGTGAACCGGGACATATCTAGACTATTGCCCTCTTCAACCTTTAGTGATTTACCATACTCTTATGCAAGCTTTCCTTCACAGTTATATTATGCAGCACAGTGTGGGTGACAGTGATCAGTGATGCCATATTATTCAGAGCAACTGCAACACTCACAATTCCATACAATACCAGAGTTAACAGTACCAATACAGTATATCAAGCTTTTTATTTCTCGGCACAGTGTTTGTATCCGACGTACCTGTGTGAGCAATGTTTGTTAGCACTACCTGAATGTTGCCACACAAACAAAGTACCAGATTACACATTAGTATTATGCACATACATCTTGCTCTGTTACTGTACACACTCTGGTCACAGCTTGACAACATGGGGGTGTAGATAGGACATACTTGGCTTATTACTCTCATAACAGTTTTGGAAGTTGCTAGAGTGACAGGTTTGTTCTCATAGATGTGTGACAATCAGTTGTATTCCCTGTTTGCTACCTAAACATCTGGGATCATCCCACTGACTTCCCAGGGGTACAGGGTGACAGGCATCAGATATGGGCCCATATACTGGACATTCTGGTCTTATCTGTACAGTTGTGGGGTATGATTCTGTATGCAGCCTACATCCACTCCCAAGATTCAGACCATGGCTGTGTCTGCTACAACTAAAACACTGTCCATCAAAGTTGTGTGTGCTATATAGACATTGCTGTTTATCTCCTATCTGCTTTCTGTCTTATAATTCTCCTGTGGTTTTGTATTCTGACCTTGTATTACAACACTCTTATACAGGATTTCCTAGACAGATATATTTTGTAGGACAGTGTGGATGACAGTGATGAGTAATACCTTATTATTCAGAGCAGCTACATCAGTCACAATGCCATACAATACCAAAGTAAACAGTACCAGTACAGTGTATCATGCTTATATTTCTGGGCACAGTGTTCGTATCTGACAGACCTGTGGGAGAAATGTTTGTTAGCACTACCTGAATGTTGCCACACACAGTAGCAGATTCCACATTACTATTATGCACATACATCTCACTCTGTTACTGTACACACTCTGGCCACAGCTTGACAACATGGGGGTGTAATTGGGACATATGTGGCTTTTTACTCTCATAAGGTTTTGGGGAGTTAGTAATGTGCCAGCTTTGTTCTCATAGATGTGTGCCAATCAGTTGTATTTCCTGTTTGCTGCCTATAAGTCAGGGATCATCCCACTGATTTCCCAGGGGGACAGGTTGACAGACAACAGATATGGGCCACTTTACTGGACATTCTAGACATATATGTACAGTTGTGGGGTATGATTCTGTATGCAGACTACTACCACTGCCAGGATTCAAATCATGGCTGTGTGTGCTAAAAATACAACAGTTCACGTCTCAAGGTGCATGTGCTATTTGGATTTTGTTGTCTGCCTTTTCACTGTTTTCTATGTGTTTCTCAATTGTACTAAATGACCTCTGGGGATTACACCAGTCATATAGAGGCATTCCTACACATTCTATTTATGGTGCACAGTGTGGGTAACAGTGCTTAATACAACAGTACTATTATGTGATTGCAAATCTACATTACCACATGATACCAGAGTATACACATGCAGTCCAGCAGTTAGACTTTTATTGTCAGGCTATTATGCTTTTATTCACATAGAAACTATATGAGACTCTTCCTGCCATATTTTCTGGTGTATGCAGTACTTGCCTTAAACAATACAAGTTTTGTACTGGCAATTAATTTACTAATACTTTAAATGTATTTCCTATGACAGTACATGCAAGAGTATTACTAACCTGTCTCACATTGCAACCTCTCCAGGTGACAGCCATAGGCTTCCTGGTTCACAGCCCACTTAATTGCAGCTGTGAAGGACATAAGAGGAATATTTAGCCATACCTATCCATGATATAAATGAGCTGGCAATTATTACACACATAGTGGAGTGATACTTACAGCTAGGACAGCCCCTGCCATTCTAGCCTCTTGGATCCACTGCACCAAGAGGGCCCCCTTATGCCACTTCAGGTCAGCATAGTGATGCCTGACCTGTTCAACAGTTTGGGGTATGCCAGTGGCACTAGTGAGGGCATGGGCGAGATGATCCCAGGCTACCGCCTTATATTGGGAACCCTGGTACTGACCCTGCAGCAGTCTCTGCTCATGGTCTTTGACAATGAGTCCTGCCATGACTCTGGACTCCTGGATGCCCCAGTACTGTGCCCGGAAGTGCACTCCCTCTTCCCTTTCTGCCTTGGTGCCTGCAAGGGGAAGCTACAACCAGTTATGATATGTATTCCCACCTGTTGGGTTTAAGTAGGGCTGATTTCCCGCACTTTGCTGTGATTGGCTTGTTTTTGGTTAAGCTATCGGCAAACCTGCTTACCTAAGGTTGGCATTGTTTAAAGGAGTATTCCACTGGGCACACTGAGTTAGCTGGCCTACAAATTGCTTACACCTCCTAAGCTGGCCTGTGCAATGCTCAGCATTGCTTACAATAGACTTTGCATTATATTTTCTTTTTGGCATTGATTTATTATTCATTACATCTTATATACATATATATATATATATATATATATATATATATATATATATACATATATATATATATATATATATATGTATATGTCTGGTATCCATGATTCATGTGTATGTACACTGTATGGGGTCCTTGTGTTTTATTGAGGACTTCAACACTCTATTACAATTACACCTCACATCTGGGCTTACTGTTGTACTCCAGTTCACATATTTATGTTATGTAGTGGGTTATAGAACATATGACTGTATACCGATTCCTTTCACAGGTTCAGGTTGATTTTACTATAGTGAGGATTTGTTTGGTGATATCTCATTCATCTGTTCTGCTGTGATGGCTTGGTGGTTAACTACTGTGACAATAGTGTATAGGGTACTGGGTTCAAGACCTGCAAGGCTGTTTGTTTTGTTGCTGGGAAGAACAAGGGCCATTGGAAACAGAGTGAATAAGGCACTTTTGAACAGTTATAAGCGGGTTTGTGTGAGGGTAAGCAATGTTAACCTCTGGTTTTAATATGCTTACAGAGAGTTAGCTTCAATATTGCTTAACCTGTGTGCGCATTGCTTACCCCCGCACAAACGGGCTTTAACCCACTTACTAGTGCTTAAATATGCTTACTACTGCTTATTGGTGCTTACACTTGCTTAGTAGTGCTTACTCCCACTTACAACTGCACTAATTTAGACAGTAATATGTAATGGTTCTTAGGAAGGAGGGGCATTTCGATGCTGTATGGGGTTATCATTCATTACACATTTTACCTTCCATTTGTATCCATGATTCCTGTGTACATATACTGTATTGGGCACAGGTGATTATCTGTGGACTTTGCAACATTATGACACTGACACCTCACATCTGCATTTAATGCAGTACTCCAGCTGACAAATATATGTTATTTAGTAGGTTATGCAACTAAAATATTGGTCATAATGTGATTTGACATGGAAAATGGAATGTGCTGCAGTGAGACTTGTACCGGGAATGCCTGCTCATAAGATGAATGCTCTGCCCACTACACTATTGCTATACTGCTTCATTTGCATATGTCTTCTTTGTTATCCTCTTTAGCCATTTAAGCTGCATTAACCGTAGCTAAGTGATGGGCAAATCCACGCACCTACGGTTAGCTTTAATTGGATTCATAAAAAATAAATAAATAAATAATGGTATGTTTATTTTCTTTGTATTTACTATTGCTGTTGTACACATGGGGGATGTTGCTGGGGATATGCGGACACCAATGAGTGGTCTTGCTCATTCTTTTGGCCTTTCTGCTGTTCTTCATTGCAGGGGCATGTATATTCTGAGAGCTCTGCTCTCAGATATGCCCCCTGCACTCTTACATGCTCCATGTAATCCTAGGAGCTCAGGCAACATGCCTTCATTAATATGCATGGCACGCTGCATCCTGCTACTAAATGGTCGCTTCTGTGCAGGACTAAGCTAGTCCTGCATGGAAGACTAGTAAATCCGGGGGTGAGGGTAGCCATTTGTGTTCCAAGTGAATGTCCCTCTCCAGTGTCAGTGGTGAGGATTCAGGCTCCTTGATTACTGACCCAGTATGGGAATGTCACAATAATATCTATTCATTAACAAGCTTTATCTCCATATTAATAATATCCATACATTAACAGGATTTAACTCCATAATAATATCTATTCTTTAACAGACTTTAACTCTGTAATAATAACATCTATTCACTAACAACCTTTAACTCTACAATAATAATAATGATATCTATTCATTAAAAGGCTTTAACTCCATAATATTAATAATATTAATGATAATAACATCTATCCACAAACAGGCTTAAACTCTGTAATACTATCTATTCCCTAACAAGCTTTAACTCTATAAAAATAATAATAATGATAATAATAATAATAATATCAATTTACTAACAGGCTTTAACTCTATATAATACAAATACTAATAATGATATTATCTATTTACTAACAGGCTTTAACTCTATATAATACAAATACTAATAATGATATTATCTATTTACTAACAGGCTTTAACTCCATAAAAATAAGAAGGAGTGGGTTTATGCTTGTTTATACTGAGCTGAACGGAGGAGGGGCACAGCCACAACTCTGTGTTGAGATTTCAGATGACTAGAGGCTTCTGAGCTTCCTAAAAACATTAGTCACCTGTTTTCTTGCTTATTTTTACTATTTATTGCTTTTTCTTACCATTTATTGTACTTTTTATTGCTTGCTGCCAATCTTTTACTGTATTTTATTACTATAAATGCATCTGCACTGCTGTACTGCAATTATCTGCCTTACTGGGCCTGTTAAATCACTTTAGTTAATGTTTTCACTGTTTGTAAAGCTTTTTAGCTATTTTCACTGTTTGAAAGGTACTTACTGAAAATTTTCTCCATTTGTTAAGCATCTGTTCTGATTTGCTCACCAAAGAATGCATCACACAACTGATTTGTTTGCAGTTAAAATCATTCTCTAGAGTCTTCTTGCTCTTTTAATACTTTTATTTAGTGTCTCACTGCTGTTTTTCTGCTGTGGTAAACATTTTTGCAGTGTTTTCTGCCTAAAATAGTGTAGCCAGTAGCTGTAGCATAGTCCAAACTCAGGGTTGCTGTTTCTGGGCCTGGTTGCTTGTAGTGGCTGTTTGTGCTGAGCACATTTCCCAGGCCATTTTGGATTAGAAAGGCCCCTTCTACTTTCTAGTGAGACGATTGTGCTGATTGGTCCCTGGCTGGTAAAGGTTGGCTGGTCCAGGGCTTGGAGTAAGCTCCACATTGGTTCTTTTGAGCTTTTTTTAAAGTTATTTTAGGTTTTAACTTTTTGGTATTTAACCCCCACCCTTGAGTGGGTTTCTGCTTGTTTGCTCATTCTGCAGCACAGTGGACTGCCGCGCAATTGTGTGCCATAACCAGACAGATAATTCTGACAATTTTTCCCTTAGATACAGCTGTATCCCAACAGTGTAGTTCCTCATCTTTAGCACATTTCCGGGTGAAGAGGCAGTACAAGCTGTGTAAACACCCCATTGTAATAATGGCCTCAAAAGGTTTTCTGCAGCCCCACTCTACCTACTAGTGTCGCATTAAGCCTAGCTTCAGAGATACTAACACAACTTAGCCACTAGTTATTCATACATGTGACCCTCTTTCTTACCATATGCCTGTTTCTGACCATATAAATTCACATAGCACTATGAAAGAGCAATCTCCCACAGTTTCTCCAGCCAACTTGGTCAGCATGGGCATCCTAAGGCAATGTAGCAACTGCCTCATGTACACAGACAACCGTCTACTTCTAGTCCACACAAACTTAACATGTGAGAGATGCAATTATATTAAAACATTTGAATCCATGCTCTCTCACATGCCAGTCAATACATCTGACACTGACACTGAGCAGGTTGTCAGCAAGAACACCTCACCACCTACTCCACCCAAACCCACATCACACATACCTACACATGCGGAGGTCCTTGCCACAAACTTTCATAAACACCAGAGACCTCTCAAACACAAACAGAAGCATGCTACACATAATACTTCATCTTCAGAACACAATACAGATAATAGTTCATGCACCAGTGCCTCACCCATCAAGCCCATAAGGCTAAACACTAAACCAAACATATTAGTCATAGGAGACTCCATCGTGAGACACACAGATGTATCTCTCACCAGGCTAGATAAGGAGAAGGTCATGGTCTGCTGTCTGTCAGGTGCCAGGAACTGCCATATCACACATGCACTCAAGTCTCTCAACAACAGGTACCATTATGACTCTTTCATAGCCCATGTTAGTGTGAACGACTTGAGATATACCTCTCTGGACCATATGAAGAGAAACATGACTAAGCTCTCAGACTATGTGTCTCAGGCAGGTATGTTGTTAACCTTAAGCAGCACTTTACCTTTATCTAGTATGGTGCCTCAATACAAACAGAAAATGATTGACTTCAATAATGGCTTAGTTTTTGATGTCATTCAAAAGGGATCCAGTATCTATCAGCCTGGAATGACGTGATCGCCAGACATTGATGCTTTGCCAGAGATGGTCTTCATCTGTCACTCCTGGGATTTTGGCTACTGGCTATGGCTCTTACCACCCCATAGTGCCTTTTAGGACAAAACTCCCAAAATAAAAATAGCTAAAAACAACCTCAAGGTCATGTGGCTAAATGCTAGAAGTCTTAATTTGCACTCACTGGAAGCAGTCCTTACCCTGCAGGACACTGACATTTGTGCAGTCACAAAGACCTGGTTCAAGGCTTTGGAGCCATACTGGGTTATACCTCATTCCACATGTTCAGACCACAAACTGAAGGCAAGAAAATGAAAGGAGGCAGTTTATCAATATTCGTCAAGGATAAATACACCTCCAGATTGGTTAAACAGTATGATGCTCTAGAGATACTTCAGGTACAATTAACTGTTGCTGGGACACCTATTCAACTTATTGCCAGCTACAGAACCCTCTCCATGAATCAGGAGACCCACTCTGCCTATTTGGATCAACTTGAGTCTATCAAGACACATCCTAACACCATAGTTTTGGACAACTTTAACTACCCTAGCATTGACTGGGTGAATTACTCGTACTCAAACTCACTTGCCCAAAGGTTCCTCAACTTCATCAACTCCAATGCTCTGGACCAGCTGGTTGACACCCCCACCAGGGGCACCAACATCCTAGACCTGGTGCTTACAAATATGGGAGACCACTGTAGCTCCCCCCCCCCCGTGAGTTCATCCCTCGTGAAATCTGACCAGAAATCAGTCTTATTTGATGTAACTACCACACCAGACCCTCCCCTAGCAGCAACTGGACTAAAAAATTTCCCCAAAGCAGATTATAACCTCATACAGGATGGTTCACTGCAACTCTCCCCTCAGATGAGACCAGTGACTATGCTGAGCTCTATACCAATGCCTTATACAAGCACCTGTATAACTGCATTGACTCAGCAGTACCTGTTAGGACCAAAACAAGCTCTTCAAGGAAAAGCAAACCTGCCTGGTGAATATCCACCATTAACATGCTTTACAATAATAGGAAGAAACTGCAGAGTGTAAGAAGGAGTGGGCTGTAAACTGGAGACACTCCCTCCTCAGCTTAAATAAGCAAATAAGACTTCTTGTGAAGTCCTGCAAGGCAAACTATGAATTCAAGTTAACTTCCTCAACCAAGGACAACCATAAGGCATTCTTTAGTTGCATCTGTAACCTAAAAGGTAAGGCTTAGATTTGTGCCAAGCTAGTAATTAATGGTAATACATACACTGAGCCAGTGGACATAGCTAACCTGCCAACCAACAGGTTAGATGAAAACTTCACTCCCCTGTCCCCCACCACATTTACTTCATGACATCCCTACCACTTGTCCCCTACCTTGTATCTCTAAATAGCAGGTCATAAATGCCTTCTCCAAGGCCAAAAACACAGTATCAGTGAGACCTGATAACATCGCAGGTTGCGTCCTGCATGGATTCAAACAAGAATTAATAACACCACTGGGTACTCTTTTCAGTCACACTATAAGAACCATCCCAGCTGAATGGAAAACAGACATCATTATCATCCTGCACAAAGTTAGTGTTTCTACTGACTCCGGGAACTACACACCTATTAGCCTGACTAGCCTTATCTGCAAACCCATGGAGAGAATCATCATAGACCTTATCAGCAAAGATATAGGTAATCTCCAAAGACTAGATCCTACCCAGTTTGGATTTATCAAGGGGAGATCATGCTTGTTAAATCTGGTGGACTTCTTTGAGACAGTCACAAGGGCCCTGGACGAAGGGATATCCATGCATATAGCCTATCTAGACCTGGACAAGGCATTTGACATGGTCCCTCACTCAGGCATCATTGACAAACTCTCCCTGCTAGACATCAACCCTTACACTGTGAGCTGGGTTGAAAAATGGCTCTCTGATAGAATCCATATGGTCAAAATAGGGGAATCCACCTCCAACAGCAGACTCATTACCAGTGGTGTTCCACAGGGATCGGTCCTGGGACCTCTACTGTTTGGAATATGTTTCTCTGAAGTACAAGTTAAAAAGCAAGGGACTGTGGCTGACAAAGTTTGCGGACGACTGCAAACTGGGTGCGGACATAAAATCTCCAAACAATGTCAACATCCTTCAAGAAGGTCTTATGCAAACTAATGATTGTTGCCAAAGTCATGTTCTCAAACTCAATGCAAAGAAATGTATTATCATCCCTTTCAGCAAGAGCGATGTTCCTGCAAATTACATCAATGGCAATACCTCACTCAATGGTGAGAGATCTGGGCACTCAGATTGACAGCAACCTTGCCTTTGATCACCATGTCTCCAGAGTGGTAAAAAGGGCATTCTATATGGCTCACCTCATAAGTAAGGGCATTGCCTCCAGAAAAAGTGAAGTTATCAGCTCCATGTACTCTTCACTCATTAGGCCAATAACAGAGTACAATGCCCCTTTTGGCCTGTACCTTTTATAGCACCTGCAGCAATTGGGGAGATCACAAAGGCTCCTCACAAAGAAAATTCAAGGTCTTCAGCAGCTATTCTATGTGGATTGGCTGAAATGACTGTCACTTTATTCTGTTTCATACAGACTACTCAGTGGCAATTTCTGCCTTGCATATAAGGTGGTCTCTGACCCTGCTTTATTGGAAATGCTGCACATCTGCAAGTCAAATGGCACACGGGTTACTCAATCTAAAGACCTAAACCTGGTATGTGACATCAATAGAACTTTCTGGAGGGATAGATTTGTCCCCCAGAGGTTAACACACCTTTGGAATAGACTCCCACTTTACATCAAACAGAGTACCTCATTGGCCTTCTTCAAAGACAATCTGGACGACTGGATGGGTAACCATAAATTCACCTTGGGGGTTCCACCTGTGTCCCTCTTGGGCAGGGACAATATGTGCTGATCATGGTAATAATGGTAAAATTTGGTTAGGCTTGTAAGGGCCCTCAGGCCATTAGCCTAATAACTTCCTGAGATCCTATGATAAAAATAATATCTATTTACTAACAGACTTTAACTCTATAACAACTCTATTTATTAACAAGCTTTAACTGTATTACAATAATAATATCTATTGATTGTCAATTCACTAGCAGGCTTTAACTCTGTAATAATAATAATAATAATAATAATAATAGTAATAGTAATATCTATTCACTAACAAGTTTTAACTCTATAATAATGCTAATACTAATAATGATAATATATATTCACTAGCAGGCTTTAACTCCATAAATAATAATAATAATAATATCGGTTCCCTAATAAGCTCCAACTCCATAACATCCACCACTCCTCCACTGCTCAGGGAAGTATAATGGCAACTATTAAAAATCCTTTATATTGCATAATATCTTCCTTACCTGTAGCTAATGTAACCTTCTATAGTTTTAAAGTTGATGCTTGGCCTCTGTATAATCGGTCCATATTCTATCCTTATATGCCAATTTTTAGTTATACATATACGATAGTAAATATCACTGTATAAGGTCTGTGCATTCTTTGCATTGTAAAACATTGGAACTAAATTACAAATGTTCATTCTTACTTGTCATATTTTTCATGAGCTTTTCTCCGTGGACCTCCACTGAAAAGGGGATTGGCTGCCCAGTAAGAGTATCCCACGAAACAAATGTTAATAAATACATAAATAAACATAAATAAATCTTGTACTTCATATATATATATATGGGATCTGGCATTCCAAGTCCTGATCTATCAAGTGGTTAATGGTCAAAATATTTAAGTTTTAGTTTACTGTCAGATCTTCCAGTGAACTAGATTTGTTTCCTTAAAAATGACTGATTTGATCTTCTTGCACCCCACAGTATTTTTTTAATGTTTTCTTCAGCACTATAGCTAAAAGGCATGGAGTTTCTGCTGCCCAACTTTACTTAAACTCCAATTCTCACAGCCATATGTTATTACTAGGAAGACCATGGACTTGAGCATAAAGACAATTAATGAAAACATGATATATTTGCTTTTTAAAAAAATCTTATTCAGATTTGTCATTGCTTTCCTTCAAGAACCAATCATTTAACTTCAAGACTGTAGTCACCATTTGCAATGAACTTTGAGCCAACACGATTTATTTTATTATTTTTTTTGAGCAACAAGTCAGCTTTTGTGCTTTCTGTTTTTACTTTCATCAATAGGGTATTCAACTCTTTCCTCACTTTCATTTACCAGAGTGGTATCATCTGCATATCTGAGGTTGTTAATATTTCTCCTGGCAATTTTTATTTCATCATCTGATTTGTCTAAGCTAGTATTTCACATGCTATATTCAGTGCACCAATTAAACATTCAGACTGACAAAGTACAACCTTGCTACGCTCCTTCCAGAATACTGAACCTGTCAAGGTTTATTTCTAACTATTGCTTCTTGTTCTGCATGCAGATTTATCATGAGGCAAATTAGGTGACCTGGTATCCCCATTGCTTTAACAGCTTGCTATGTTTTATTTTAGTCTGTGCATTCAATGGTTGCTGAATAGTCAATTAAGCAAAAGTAAATATTTTTTTCTGGAACTCCCTTGCTTTTCCACATTATCAAGCAAATATTGACAGTCTATCTGTGGTGCCATTTCCCCTTCTAAAACCAAGTTTTGCATCTGGAACTCTTTGTCCATAGATTGCTGGAGTTAACTTGCAGTCTATTGAACCATATTTTGCCTGCATGTGAAAGAACTCAATTGTTCAATAATTTGACAACTCATTAGCATTATCCTTTTTGGGACTGGAATATAAACAGTTTTTTTTTTGAATTGCTGAAATTCCATCACTTCCTGCAGCCTTATTATTTACAAGCCTTTCTCAGACTCATTTAGCTTCACACAATGATTTCTGCCTTTAGATTAGAGAGCATATCATTATGTGTATCAGTGATGTCAGGGTCCTTTTTATATGGTTCTTTATATTCCTTACACCACTGCTTAATATGTTCGGCTTCTGCTAGGTCCTTTCCTTGTTTGTCATCTATAATACTCATATTTATCTGAAACGTTTCCCTTAATACAATTTTCTTGAAGTGCTCTTGTCCTTCCCAATTTACTATCTTCCTTTTACTACTTTGCACTGTCCATTTAAATATGCCTCCATGTCTCTTCATACTATTCTCGAAAACTCCGCCTTCAGTTTGACATATTTCCCTATAGTTAATGTCATTTACTCTCCTTTTCTCCTCAGTGACTTTTAAAACCTCCACAAGTAGCCATCGTACCTTCTTAATATTCTTTCTACTTGGAATATTGTTTGCTTATACCTCATGAAAATATCACAAACTTCTATCCATAGTTTTTCAGGCATTCAATTCATGTGGTCTTTTCTGACATCCACCATGCATTAATTTCAGTATTGTTGAGCTCATATCTTGTTGGCATTGGGCTTTTCTTGTTTCCTTTGATTTTAAGCTTTTCAGTAAAAAACTGTGTGCTTGAAACACAGTCAACGCCAGGTCTTGCTTTTTCTACCCATGACTGAACAATTTATATTTAATCCAATTTCTGCATTAATAAATCTGGTGATATCTCTAAGGCTGTTAAAAAGAGTTTTTTGCTATAACAAGTGAATTATCTTGGTGAAATTCGATTAAATTGTGCCTTGCTTCATTTTGTATGCCAAGGTCCAATTTTCTCATCATTCTAGTTCTCCCGAGACTACCATCTTTAGCAGTCCCATCGCCTACAGTAAATGCAATATTGACAATATTGTTTTTGCGTTATTTGTAGAAGGTGTTGCAGACCCTTACAAAATTGGTGAACTTTCTGCTCTTTAACATCGGTAGTTGGAGCAAAAGCTTGTATCACTGTAATGTTGAATGGCTTGCCCTAGAGTCAAACTAAGATCATGTTGTATTTTTTGACATTGCAAGTAAGCACCGCTTTTGACACCCTTTTATTAACTAAACTATAATGGCTACTTCATTTCTTCTGCAAAATTCTTGCCCATGGCAGATGTAATAATTATATGCTATAAAATGACACTCTCTAATCCATTTTTAGGTGACTAATTCTGAAGATGTCTGCCTTTATTCTTGTAATCTTACCCATGACCACATCAAGGTTACAGTGGCTCATATTTCTTATATTCCAAGTTCCACTGGTATATACATCTTTGTAGCAGCAGACTTTCCTTTCCTTTCTCAGCACCTCAGCAGGTGGACAGCCTTTTGGCACTGATCCATTTGCATCATAACCTCCGTGACTAGTGATATTTGTTCTCTGCTGTTCCCCAGTATTATGCTAAACATCTTCAGAACTGATCGTCTCATCTTCCATTGTCAGTTTGACATGTCTATTTTTACTTTTGGCTAAAATACTTTCTTGGCAATAGTACTGGGGTGGCTTGCCATTACTTTCTCCATGGGGCCATATTTGGTGCGAACTCTCTGCCAGGATCTGGGTGGCACCATACATTATAGCTCATAGCTTCACTAAGATACACAAGTCCCTTCACCATGACAAGTTAATGATTTATAATTTGAAAAAATAATATTGTAAATGTCTTGGTGTATTTTAAGTCTGTAAAGTTCAAGGGTAAAAACACATCTTGTACTGTAATTTGAATGAAAATAATTTCAGCATAGTAATATTGCC
Organism: Protopterus annectens; assembly: GCF_019279795.1. NCBI lineage: Eukaryota > Metazoa > Chordata > Ceratodontiformes > Protopteridae > Protopterus > Protopterus annectens. The sequence goes on from NC_056746.1 coordinate 462,381,832, forward strand.
AAACTTTATTTAATTTAAAGCCAGCCTTCCATTAAGCAAAGGAAGTTAAGAATTGAATCATCCAAAACTGTTATTGCTGACAAATGTTATACGTTCATCATGCATATTGTGCACCCGTATAAGAAACAGCTTTTCAACAAATTCACTGTCTAGCAGTGATGTAGTTATGCATGTACGTATTAGCAATGGCCTGCCACCCTTCTCGGAAATGTATCTCAGCCATAACACTCAAATGTCTCAGATTTTGTGGAATATCCATGATTTTGCTCACATTTTTGCCCTGTCCATTATAATTTTGATTTTCTGGTAGATCAGTAGAGATTGCAATCAATCAATAATGCCAGACGGTTTCACACTTTCAAAGTTCAAAAATGCATATTGATGCAAAACTTAGTGTTCTAACTTTTTAAAGTGAATAAGTATAATATTTAAAAGCTGTCTCTGATTTTGACCCTCTGCCCCTCCCCTTTTATTTTTGGATTTCTTCACAATTCTTGAGCAAGTAAGTTGAGAGCTATGAGTACAGATGGAAGCTACTATTACTCTATTGGAAGTACTGGAAGCACCTAAACTTATATTGCCTACTACTAACACCACACTTAAGGCAGCTGTGATCCACTGCATTATTTGTGTGTTGAGTAGAAGAGGGAATGTGACTGTACAGCACTGATTTGCTAAAGTCCTATGCTGCACTTAGCATTATAAAATGTATTGCATGCTGTGAATACATTGAATTCTCATGAAAAGTATAACATTTTTATTTCACTATATCACCACTTCCTGTTGCACATGTAATGGTGGATTTGGTTGAAATGCAGTACTCACATTCACTGACTACAGTGCTTTGTTTTACATTATATAAATCCTATGCAACTATAACTTGCAAGCACAACTTAAGCAATAATATCATTGCCTATATTGTCATATCTTTTTATGTACAAACAGGTAGGTGTTGCACTAATTACTTTCCTTATAATATACTGAAAAAATTACTTTCCTCCACAGTAAATCATATACTATTAATATACCTTTTTATTACAAAAGAATGACATTTTTTTATTTAACATTTGTCTACCGTGAAAGTCAGACTTGGAACAAAGCCAATTTTTCAGAGGAGGCCCGGGGAGAAATGCTCCAAATGCATGTCTTTGTAATGTGTGAGGAAACTGAAGCATATGAAGGAAACCCACACAAACATAGGGAGGGCATGCAGACTCCACACAGAAGGTACCCCAACCAAGAATCAAACTGGAGAACCTCTTGCTGTGAGGTGGCAACACAACCGCTGCACCACTGCACCACCATCATATTTCTTATGTAACCTTAATATCTACACAGTTCAGAGCAGAGCACAGCACAGATTAGCTGAAAATGTATCTACGTAAGTCTGTCCCTATGAGTAATTCCATTTCTTAAGACTTTGCGGTATTCATTACTATATAAATTTAATTAAATCACTTTCCCTATTATCTATACTGGATCATGCAAGGGAGACTACATAAAATATAGAAAAATGAGTTGCAAAGGCACTGTTCTGAAAAACACTTATATTTTGCTAGAATTTATGTCAATTAAACAAATATAATTTTCACTGGTACTAATTCCAATAAAAGTATTATATCCCATGAGGGAAAAAAACAGTATTTTAGCAGGACAAGCCTTCCTGCATCCTCCATATCCCCATGAGTCTAAATTTATTAATTCCAAGGTCAAACACTGGTGGAAAATGAGGAAGCTTCTTTCAGCCCATTGTTTAGTGAGATTTCAATAACACACACATTTCTAGACAACAAGAATCAAGAAAACATGACTTGCCCTGCCTGGTTTGATAAAAGTTATACTTCATCTAAATGCATGGCGACCTTCTGCTAATTAGATGTGCTGTCCTATTTACCATTGTTTTAATTCAGGGATAAATAAATAATGGTTTAGTATGTTTGTTATATAACCAAACCTCATTTATAATTGTAGGTGTTGCATATTCACACCCATGTGAAAAATTAAAAATAAACATGTTTGTTGTATATGAATCTGAGACATTTGCATTAAATATACTGAGAAATGATAATATTTAAGTGATAAATGCAATGCCAGATAACAGGCTGTGTCTTTATTGTGCTTCCAAAATACAAGTATGATTTTTAACTCCTTTCACACAAATATCTTTGGTAACATCTCCACTCCCCAAATACATATACAGAAAGATATGATTTTTAACTCCTTTCACACAAATATCTTTGGTAACATCTCCACTCCCCAAATATATATACAGAAAGATATCCACTTTATTTTCTGTCTGTACCTGTGATAGGCAAGAGTGATGAAAAAGAAAAAATAATGACCATATTAATAAATTTCATACAATTGATGTTAGAAACATACACTGCTCCAATGACATGCCATATCAATGTTCGTCTAACACAGATTTCATAATTCGCCTTTGCCTCCCATCAGGGATACAAAGTTTCTGCATACCCCTCTGGATGTCTGATTGTGATAAACGTAAAAGAAACAATGGCCACCTTAATGTTTTTCACCTTGTTTATCTCAGATATTATGCACTGTCAATCCCCCAGCGAGCTATATCAATGCTTGTTCATTAGTGATCAAGTAATTTCGATTTGCTTTCACACAGTTTGCATTTCCAGCTCTCCAGTTTTTACTGTTAAGAATTATCATATATAACTGTCAGGCTCTTGAACCTTTGACATCTAAGTGTAAACAAAGCAAAGAACACCATAATATATTTCAGTTTGTTGCTCTTATATTCATATGCTGCTTCCTACAACCTACCTCTGACTTTTTAGCTCCACTCCAGTAACTGTCCCATCTTTACAAATTGCAAAACAAACATCATGCATTCATTTTTTAATATGTGCTTGCTTTATCTCTTTCATGGCTTGAGGGACAGCCAGATGGAGCTTTCACTGATTGCTTAGTCAGTCAATGTCTACTTAATAGCTACAATATCTGACATCACCTCTGGCTTTAACTACAACTGTATTATCGTAAAATCAAAAATGTTACATGGGAGACAGCTGCATTTTGAGGAAAATTACAGGCAGTTTAAAGGTATGCCACACATGCAAGATGACTTGATATTTGTCTACCAGCAATAGCATCTGCCAAAGAAGTATTGCATGCCCTAAACTTTTTGCAGAGTGGCCCTTATATGTACAGGTATGTTCTGTAAAAAAAAAAAGTTAAATGCCCTGCAGTTTTTGGACAAGAAATATTATTCATCCTACCCCATAGTGCATTGGGAAGAATGTTGCAGGACTCATGCTACTGAATCATTTTTACACATTCTCTGACCATGTACATGGGCAATATAGTGGCGCTGTACCCATGCTAATTGGAGTGCTTAGAGAGAGAAAAAAAAACGTGTAAGATATAATTATCTACAATCCACTGAGAGAGTGTGAAAGGTAGAACTCAACAGAGAAATAAATATTAAAACAAAGAAAGTAAGTGCTGAAAGAACTAGAGTTTCTATGCTCATTTCCCTACTTCTGAAAGAAATCCAGCATTGATACATATGACTATGCAAGTAGTGCATGGATGCTAATGCAGTTCCATCACTACTATTCAGCTTTAAACTATGAAAGCAAACATTTCTACTAACATTTTATAGAAGATTAAATGAATGCATGTAAAAGATGGTAAAAAAGTGAATCTTGGAGCCAATGCAAGAACTCTAATAATCATTAAAGTGCAGATGACATTGTAGTAAATGAAAGAACTGCATTAGTGTTAACTAAAGAGCAACCTCTATGCTGACAACCTAAGGTGTCAGCATTTAAACATAGTAAACTGAAGGTTCTGTTGTGTGTGTGTGTGTGTGTGTGTGTGTGTGTGTGTGTGTGTGTGTGTGTAGTACTGCTAGTGTGGATTCTGAAAGTTCCTTTCCAATTAGATTTGGAATATGTGTATTTGTGTGATTATAATAAATTTCATTGCAAACTCACATCAACAAAACAGAAAATATTGTGAAATTACATTGAATACACACATGGCTGAAAACAGATAAATAAAACTAAAAGTCATTTCTTGCACCCACTAACCCCAAGGTACTAAAATACATCAGCTCCAAAATTGCACAACAGTGGGGAAAGAGAGATGCATCTTTACCTCACTATTTGATGATCATGGACTAAAATCAAGGTGAGCATTAGCATATACACAAGTGGGCATTTTTGATTGGTTATTTTGAAATTTAGCTGGTTTCTGTGATTTAAATAGCCAGCATTAGAACCAGTTTGAGCGTGTTTGCTCAAAGCTGCAGTGAGTTAGGCCTTCAGCCTTTCTCTGCTGTTTTCCAAAAAACTGCTGTGAGACTACAAATAATAAGTGCTTATTTTCAACTGTTTTCTGCACTTCTGATTAACCAAAACAATATTTGCTACATATCTGTTTAAACTGTACAACCTCTGTTTTGATCATGTCTCCTTTTTGTGTCCCACCCACCTGCCCAAGTTTTGTTGTGGTCTTAAAGCTTGGTGGCTTTTGAGTTGTCCGCCTCTGCTATAAATTTGATACTGGACTATTGCATCAGCTCATTTTACTGAGTACAGTGAGATCAGTTGTGAAGGCTCACCCATTACATCAGTTGATTATACTGAGTGCAGTGAGATCATTTGTGAAGGCCCACCCCTTTAGCTTCTTAACTTTGAATCTTCTGCCTCTTCCTACTTAATTTTGCTGCTTGTGCTTAGGTGTTCAACTGTTTTTATTCTGCCACATTTGTTACCGCTTGTCAGTAGCCTGATTAAATTGATGACAACATTCTACTGAATTGCTGCTTTATTTGAACTGTATTTTACTGTTGTGGTTGTGATCTTATGCATTTTGGATTTCTGGGGCTCCTGTGTTTTGTAGCATAGGCTTGATTCGGACTCCCTGCATCTGGACTGTTTTGTATCACTTGAGCACTAAAACCAGTTCTTCACTGAGATACTGAAGGATCTGAGGCATCCATTGCTCCCAACTAACTTTAGTACCTGTTTTTGCTCTTGTATAGCACTTTTAATTGCATTTGCATTCTTCTGTCTGTTTAAATTGTCTGAACTGACTGTTTTTTCCACATTTTACTGTAAACGGTACTAGTTCATTGATAGCATTGCCCATTTCCAGGTTTGCTGTTTCTGGTTCTGTTTTGTAACTTCTGAGCATCAATTTCAGGCCATCTTTGTTGCAGAGGGCCCTTCTGCACCCTTGTTGGAAGAAAGTGCTGTCTTGGTCACACCTGGTCGATGGTGACTAGACTAGAGCTCAGACAGTGCCTTTATTGGCTAGTTTGAGTTAGAAGGGTTATTTCTTTTATTTAAGCCCTGCATTTGTGCTTGTTTGTGTGTAGTGCACCATCGTGCACTGCCACCTAGCAGTTATTATCATTGGTGGTTATAGATGTAAACATTTTGCTTGTTAAATTTTCCCTTAGCACTTTGCTTGTGGTCCTCCAGAGGTTTTCCGTGGCCCTGCTCGACTGGCAGGTGGAACACTAAGCCTAGTCTCAGATGTACTAAAACACCACTCACACACTAGTTATTAAGTAATGCAACCTCCTTTCCTGACCATATAAATTTACCTAACACCATGGACAGAATTTCCCACAGTTTCTCCAGCCAGCATAGTCAACATGGGCATCTTGAGGCAGTGTAGCAACTGTCTCATGTTCGCCAACAACCCTCTACTCCTAGTCCACACAAACTCAACATGTGACAGGTGCATCCTACATGGGCTTAACCATGAATTCATGCTCTCTCACACACCAGTCAGTACATATGACAATGAATAGGTTGTCAGCATGCACACCTCACCTCTTACTCTACCCAAACCCACATCACACATACCTACATAGGTGGAGGTTCTCACCAAAAACATACCTAAACACCAGAGACCTCCCAGAAACAAACACGCTACAAATAATATTTCCTCTGCAGAACACAGAACACATAATAGCTGTCTCACCAGTGTCTCACCCGTCAAGCCCTTAAGACAAAACACAAAACCAAATATATTAGTCATAGGGGATTCTATTGTGAGACACACAGATGTCCCTTTCACCAGGCTGGATAAGGAGAAGGTCACAGTCAGCTGTCTGTCAGGTGCCAGGATCCACAATATCACATGCACTCAAGTCTCTCAACAACAGGTACTGTTATGACTCTGTCATAGTCCATGTTGGTGTGAATGACTTGAGACACAAGTCTCTGAGCTATATGAAGAGAAACATGACTGAGCCCTTGGACTATGTGTCACAGGCAGGTGTGCCCATAGCCTTGAACAGAATTTTACCTTCACCGAGGATGATGCCTTAGTACAAACAGAAACTGATTGACTTCAATAATTGGCTTAGTTTCTGGTGTCATTCTAAGAGGATACAGTATCTGACAGACCTCGATGCTTTGCCGGAGATGGTCTTCATCTGTCACCACTGGGATTTCAGCTACTGGCTAAGGTTCTTGCCTCTTCTGGAGTGCCTTCTTTAGGCAGTGTCAAGGAAAAATACTCAATGAAAAACTTCCATCTAAAAACAACCTCAAGGTTATGCTGCTGAAAGCTAGGAGTCTTAACATGAAACTGCACTCACTGGAAGCAGTCATCACCTTGGAAGACTTAGACATTTGTTTAGTCATGGAGATCTGGTTCAAGACTGGTGACAGCAGCACCCCAGCCATAATGGGTTACACCTCTTTCCACATGTTTAGACCTCAAACTGAAGGTGTGAAAACTAAAGGAGACGGTGTTTCAATATTCATTAAAGACAAATACACCTCCAGATTGGTTAAACAGTATGATTCCCTGGAGAGATTTCAGCTGCAATTAACTGTTGGTAGGACACCTATTCAAGTCATTGCCAGCTACTGGGCCCCCTCCATGAATCAGGGCACCCACTATGCCTATATGGATCTACTTGAGTCTATCAAGATACATCCAAACACCCTGGTTTTGGGCAACTTTAACTGCCCATCCATTGTCTGGGTAAATTACTCATGCTCTAATTCATTTGTCCAAAGGTTCCTTGATTTTCTTAACTCCAATGCACTGGATCAGCTAGTTGACACCCCCAACAAGGAGTGCCAACATTCTGGATCTGGTGCTTACCAATATGGGGGACCACTGTAGCACCCCCACTGTGAGGTCTTTCCTAGTGAGATATGACCACAAATCAGTCCCATTCGAAGTAACTATCATACCTGACCCCCCCCCCCCCCCAGCAGCAACTAAACTAAAAAACTTTTCCAAAGCAATTATAACCTCTTACAGGATAATATAAATAACTTTAGTGCACCTTCCCCCTCAGACTGAACTGGCAACTACGCCAAGCATTACACCAGTGGTTTATACAAACACCTGTATAACTGCATTGACTCGGCCATACCTGATAGGACCAAAACAAGCTCATCTTTGAGGAAGAAATTGCTGTTCCAGTGTAAGAAGGAGTGAGCCCTAAACTGGAAACACTCCCTCCTCAGCTTAAACAAGCAAATAAGACTTTTTGTGAATTCCAGCAAAGCAAACTACGAATCCAAACTAGCTTCCTCAATTAAGGAAAACCACAAGACGTTGTTTAGTTACAAAAACCAAAAGTCAGCACATAGTGGTGTACAAAACATATAAATCCTTTATTACATAGTTAAATCATGGCAAAAACAGCCTTCATGAAGGCTTATTGAACTTGCAGAAACCAGTCTGTTTTGCTATGATTTAACTATGTAATAAAGGATTTATATGTTTTGTATACCACTATGTGCTGGCTTTTGGTTTTTGAAATACTTTGAGGTATTTTGAACCGTGCACTTGCCATACTTGCAGGGACTCTTCTCTTCTACGGTTATTTAGTTACATCCATAACCTAAAGGGAAGGGCCCAAATTTGGGCCAAACTGGTTGTTAATGATACCACATATACTGAGCCTGTGGACATCGCAAACCTGTTAGCCAACAGTTTCTGTGAAAACGTCACCCCCTGTCCCCACCACAAGTACCCCATGACATCCCTACCACCTGTCCTCTAACTTGTACAGTATCTCTAAAGAGCAGGTCATAAATGCCCTCCCTAAGGCCAAAAACACAGCATCTATGGGACCTGGTAACATCCCAGGTTGCATCCTACATGGGCTCAGACAAGAATTAGCAATACCACTGGGTACTCTTTTCAATCATAGTCTAAGTTCTGCCTTAGTCCCAACTGAATGGAAAATGGCCACTGCTATCTCATTGTACAAAGATGGTGCTTCCACTGATCTCAGGAACTACAGAATTATTATCCTGACTAGCCTTATTTGCAAGGCCATGGAGTGAATCATCATGGACCTTATCAACAAATATATAGGTAATCTCCAAACACTTGACCCTACTCAGTTTGGATTTGTCAAAGGGAGATCATGGCTGTTAAACCTGGTGGACTTCTTTGAGAAAGTCACAAAGGCCCTGGATGAGGGGAAATCTGTGCATAGAGCCTACCTAGACTTAGCCAAGGCTTTTGATACTATCCCCCACTCAGGCATCATTGACAAAGTCACCCAGCTAGGTATCAACCCATATATCATTAGATGGGTTGATAACTGGCTCACTGATAAAACCCATATAGTCAAAATAGGGGAATCCACTTCCAACAGCAGACCTGTAGCCAGTGGTGTTCCACAGGGATCAGTCCTGGGACCTCTACTGTTTGGAATCTATTTCTCTGAAGTACAAGCTAAAACTAAATGTCTGTGATTGACAAAGTCTTCTGATGACTGCAAACTGGGAGCAGTCACAGAATCTCCAAACGATATCAACATCCTATAACAGGGTCTTACACAAATAAATGATTGGTGCCAAAGTCATGGCCTTAAACTCAATGCAAAAAAATGTATTATCATCCCTTTCAGTAAGTGCAATGTTCCTACTAACTACCACATCAATAACCACCCCCTAAGTACACACTCAGTGGTGAGAGACCTGGGCACACTGGTTGACAGCAACCTTACCTTTGCCAAAGTGGTAAAAAGGGCATTCTATATCAATCATCTCATAAGTAAGGGCATTGCATCCAGAAAACAAAAAAGTTATAACCTTTCTACTCTTCCCGCATCAGGCTAATAATTGAGTATAACACCCCGTTTGGCATGTACCTTTCCAAGTACATGCAGCAATTGGAGAGACCACAAAAGTTTCCCACAAGGAAAATTCAAGGTCTTCGGCATCTGTCCTATGTGGATCATCTGAAATCACTGTCACTTTATTATGTTTCATAGAGACTACTCTGAGGCAATCTATGCCTTGCACATAAGGCAATCTATGACCCTGCTTTATTGGAAATGCTGCATATCCACAAGTCAAATGGTACACGGGTTACTTGCTCTAAAGACCTTAACCTGGTATGTGACATTAATAGAACCTGCTGGAAGGACAGATTTGTTTCCCAGAGGTTAACACACCTTTGGAACAGACTCTCACTTCATGTCAAACAGAAAACCTCATTGACCCTCTTCCAACCCAATCTGGCTGATTGGATGCTCAACCATAAATTCACCCCAGGGGTTCCACCTGTGTCCCTGTGCTGATAGTTGAAATAATGGTAGAACTTGGCTAGGCTTGTAAAGGCCCTATAGCCATTAGCCTAGTAACTTCCTATGATCCTATAAATATTGGATCAAAAAGAATTCAGTAAAAAGGCCATTTCCTTTTTGATCATTGAATCAATGACTATGTATGCATTACCCATTTGTGTATATGCACATTCACCTTAGTCTGACTCCATTAATGTCCACTTGCAAACTGTGAATGGGTGAAAATCACTTAACCAAATAGTACTCATGGGCTATTCTAGGAAAAGAGGCATTTGTGGACTTATATGCACATACAAGAACATGCTGACACATACAGACACAGATACACTGTCACACACACACACACACACACACACACACACACACACACACACACACACACACACACACACACACACACACACAGCTATAGTGAGGGAACGTAATTGTAGGGCTTGCCTCCACACTTCACAGCAGGCCACTATAATACAAATATGAAATATATATTCACACATGTTAAATTTCTTTTGGCTTTAAATAAACCAATAATTGTGCTGGTGAGAGTAGCACTGATAAAGAAACTATAAGCAAGTAACAACTAAGCTTTGAATTCACTGACTTGAGCAGTACTGAGAAGGTTTAAAGAAGAAACACCATATGGTATAAATAGGTATGATCATTCTGAAATAAGATAGTGTGCTTTGTGCTGGAATTTCTGTAGAAACCTATTGGAGAACTGAAAAGGGAGATAGGGTCACCTTGACAGATGTTTCTCTAAAAAGACGACCCTAGGCAATGTCTAATGGGTCACCTTAACAGATGTTTCTCTAAAAAGACCACCCCAGGCAATGTCTAATATCAACCCAGATTTAGTGATGAATAATGCTCCCTTGTAAGCAAACTGGAAAGAAATACAAACTGCAAGGTCTCTGAGAATAGTGGCAATGTAACACTTAGTGCTCTGTTTCCTGTTGTTGGATATTGTCTGTCTGTTGGACAAGGGTTGCTGATGCACAAAGGGGCACTCATAAAAAAGAGGTAGAAACTGATTCCCAAGCCTGCTTTTGTTTCAGCATCGAGTCCCAGAGTGTTAGGTTGCCTGTGCCTACAAGCTTTTCTCTCTCTCTGCCATCTGCTACTGTGGATTCCAGGAGGCTGTAGCAAGCTATTCTTTGCTTTTTTGCTTTGGAATGGAATTCTGGCCACATGCAGTTATGGGCAAAGTAAGACAAGTGCATTAGCAGCCACTGGGTTATGGAATTATTGACATGAAGCATTGCCAGCTTTAATCTGGTGCTAAAAGAAGAGCTCAGCCATTATTACTGAAGCATTAAGAACATGAATTGGTACTGATTCATCTGGGCTGATACTAATGAACACTATACTAGTAACAAAGTAAAAGCTCTTTGTTTTGATTTGTCAGGCTCTTTTGATGCATTTAACTTTTGACTAACAGCTTGATTCCAGCTAATATTATAGTAAGCAGAATCGCCTGTATTCAGACTATGTTTTAAGCAGCTCTAGAAATGTAAAGAGTAATTTACTCTGGAAATACATGGCATGTGAGGTGGGCAATTATGCCTGTAGATTCTAAAGATGTCTTTAATAACACAACATGTTGTCTTTTATTATACTTTTCTAGTGTATGCTTGGTAGTCAGGTAAACGGTATAAAAATATGATGCATAAGAACAGCCAGCGTGGTTAATTGTATTGATAATATGAAATTAAATAGTAATAGGAAAAAAATCACTAAATTAGTGAAGCAGAAGTCATAACACAATGTCCATTAGACCAAGAATTTATAATTTTAGTACATTTTGGAATTGTTGCTAACTTTTAGGGATGTTTCATGAATTTGGATTTTATATACTTCTTAAAAAACAGTGTTTTGTGCTAGAAATTTGATTTTAAGATTATAAACACACCAGTTGTCTTTTATAATTTATACAATGTTAACCTGCGTTTACCAGGTTTTCTGTAACACCTCGGTATATATTGTTTGCGTCATAACATGTGGCTAGTTAATCCTTGAAAAGGATCTTCTGACCAACACAACTATTAGACTAAAAATTTTAAATAAAGTGATAAGCTGCAGACACAACATAGGGATGTCCATTTCAATTGACAAACTTCATTGAAACTATAAAACTCCTGCAATGTTGTGCAACCTTAGACATTGTTATAGGTAGAAAGGAGGTCCAGGGGACATACTCCTTGCATGGTGATGATGTGGAAGACTTGCCCATATGCTACCCTAGGAAAATTTTTTTTTTCTTTTTTTCTTTCTTTTTTTTTTTTGAATAACCAGCAAAGAAGCTGATTTTTTTTTCCTTAAGTAAAGGGGGACAGGGAGTGAAACCTCCTGCATGATGTTGTGGAGGTATTCCCACTCCAAATCCAGCTCCAGACAGGCGACAAGTGGAGTACCTCAGGGTTCAGTCCTGGGACTGCTCTTGTTTGGCATCTACTTCTCTGAAGTACAGGCCAACACTAAGGGACTCTGGCTAACAAAGTTCGCAGATGACTGCAAACTGGGAGCCATTACTGAATCCCCAAATGATGTGAATATTCTACAAAAGGGCCTTACAGAAACAGTTGCTTGGTGCCAGAGCCATGGGCTCAAGCGTAAAGCCAGAAAATGTATAGTTATCCCCTTTAGGAAAAAACATGTACCCATGAATTATCACATAGGTGGCAGTACACTAAACACTGAAAGTGTGATGAGAGACTTAGGGACACAGGCGGACAGTGGACTCACCTTTGATAACCACATCGCCACAACAGTCAGGAAATCCTTCTATGTGGCACACCTCATCACTAAGGGCTTTTCATCCAGAAAAAAGGAGGTCATTATCCCACTGTACTCATCCCTCATTAGACCCATTATAGAGTACAACGCCCTGTTTGGTATGTACCTCATAAGACATCTGCAAAACCTGGAAAGGCCACATAAATACCTTACTAAAAGAATAGCAAGCCTAAAGAAATTAATTTAGCATTTCATCTTATACATGCTATATCCTGCTTACTTGTTCTATTTAACTACCAAATACTTGAAACTGATGTATGCTGACTGTCTAAAAAAACTCCAGCTATACTCTGTGGCATATCGTCTACTCAGAGGCGATCTCTGCTTAACATACAAGGCCATGTAAAACCCTGAGCTATTGGACATTCTCCACTTAAAGAAATCCCAATCCCTCTTATCACAATGAACAAAACATGCTGGAGGGATAGGTTCCTGACCCAGAGACTCCCCATACTCTGGACTAGACTGCCCATACATGTCAAGCAGAGCACCTCCTTGGCCCTCTTCAAAAGGAACCTTGACAATTGGATGGGAGATAGGAAATTCACCTCAGGGATCACATCAGTTGCCCTGCTAGACAGGGGTCCAGGGAAGTAAATATTGTGGGAAGAAATATCCAGGGAATTGAAATAACTAGACTTGTATAGGCCCTAGGGCCGATAGCCTAGTACCAACCTATGAACACACTTCACCCCAGGCTAGTGCTTTATTTTTTCACTTTTCTAATTAAGCAGCTCATAATGGGAAACAAAATCACTTGCTAGTCTCATAACTCATAAATATGTTGCATTAGTTATACATGCGTGTACAGCAAAGGTGCAATGATAACAACTCAGAAATATCTGCCTGATGAGGTATCATTGGCAGTAATTCTTTCAAAGTTTATTTCAGGTAATTTAAGCATGGAACAGATCATAAGTACTGTAAGGATTGAATATAATATTGTATTAAAAGTAACACATGCTGTAGGACAAGATTTTAACTATGATGCAAGTGAAATTGACTTAAAGAATGCATTTTGTATAGCTACAGTAAAGGCATATGTTTTCATCCAGGGATTAGTTATCAAAAGCCCTTTGATCATAGTTATGTACAGTCTTTTAAAGTTTTGGTATTTCTGGGACATGACAGAGGTTTTGAAAACAATGAGAAGTTTGAGTGAAATATCTGCAAAGGTGATATCTTCAAGATTGCATTGAATAGGTCATGTCATTCTTAAGCAAGCAGGAATATTTCTTCAGTATCTATTTGTTACATGTAAGTGTTATAATTAATACTAATAATGTTACTTAACAGTATTAATATTGGCGAATTCCTTTTTTCTCTCCAGAATTGTAATTAATTTAGCGTTTCATCTTATACGTGCTATATCCTGCTTACTTATTCTATTTAGCTACCAAATGCTTGAAACTGTTTCTTAGGGTAGTGCAGTGTACTATTAATGTAAAGATTATGCTTTTTCTCTCAGTCGCTGTGTTATATATGGCATGAAACACTGTTCAATCATTTTTTTGCTATAGTTTTATTTCTGCTGATGAACTAACACTAAATATCTATTATTAGGTATTATCTCTTCTCACGGCTCCCAACCTGAAAGCCTTGCACAGTTAGAAGGTCTGCATCCAGTTGGGAATTTTTTTAAAAAGAAAAATAAAACGGACAGCCACACTGGTCTACCCTCAATAACAAACTTAACTAAGGTTACTACTTTTTGTAAAGTCTTTCTGCTTAAACTGTTTAATTCAGCCATACTGGATCAACAGTACCAAACTTCCCAGCCCTTAAAAAAGGCTCCTAAAGCTAAAAAGTTCCACCAAATTGTACTGTTAAAGTTGCTCTCTGTGTTTAAAAGCAGAACATAGATTAGAATTTAAAGCAAGTCACAAAGCAGGCTGGTGTTATGAGAAACAAGGATAACATTTATTCTTAAGTGCTTTCGTCACAGATTACAGTTGATTTCTTCAGGAAAAACAGAGTGCCTCCACCTCACTCCTTAAATACTCATTCCAAACACATTCCAAACCAATTTGTAAAAAACACCATAGGCATTTAAAGGTACAGACTCCCTATTTGTTCCACAATTATACATGCAAGATAAAAACAAACTAACTATAAAACATGATTTAACATCTACTTTAAACTTAGTATTTTGACAAAAATCATAAAGTGAACAATTGAATAGAAAATCAACAATTAGAGGAAAAAATCAACAATTAGATAAAAAAATTAGATAAAAAAATCAGCTTTAACCTCAAAAAGCTGGTTATTGAAACCATTTCATTCAACCCTGGAAAAATATCGATGTTGACCCTTAATTGCCATAACAGTTCTTTGTATTCAAGACAGTAATCCATAGGACCTCCTCTCTCATCCATAGTCAGATGTTCAAGAACTATGAATTTAAATGTGTGACCTGGGTGGGTATTGACGTGCTTGGCCAGTGAATTTTTTAGGTTCATTTTCCTAATGTCATATACATGCTGGTAAATATGTGTACGAAAGGCATTTTTGGTCTTGCCTATATAAAAACAGGCACACTTTTGACAAATACCAGCATATATGACATTCTTACTGCTACAGTTGTACTTATACTGAAATTTCACCCATCTATATCTGTTAAGAAAAACACTGTCACCTTCCAAAATATACTTGCAGTGAGTACACTGATTGCATTTGGACATTCTCCCTAATGCTCCAGCCGTATTGACACCTTTCCTCCTCTCTAAGATATTTTTAACACTGGTGTCCTTTCTGTACACTACCACAGGGGCTTCCCCTACTCTCTCTCTTAAGGCATTGTCTCCTGCCAAAATAAACCAGTTCTTGTAGACAATGTCCCGAATCAGTGGGAACTGGGGGGTGTAAGTTAATATAAAACCATGGTGAAAATGACCAGAGGATGAATCCCTGCTCTCCAAAGGAGCACACAATCTGGAGATGTCAATCCCTAGTTTGTGTCTTTCGGCGGTTAGGGGTCGCCACAGCGGAACTCCAGTCCGCTAATGATTGGCAGTTGATTTTTATGTATTGGCTTGCCAGGCCTGACGCACAACCTTCAACAAAGGTACGCCCATTCATGCATGTCTCCATGCAGAAGATGCTCTAGCTGAGAATCGAACCAAACAGTGTCTTACTGTGAGGCGACAATGCTACTGCAGCACCACCACCACGGCTAGTAAGGGATAAAAATGTCCCTCGAGTCTCTTCCTAGTCACTTCATCAAGAAAAGGTAACACAAAATGCTCAGGATAACCTCTTTGTACCAACATATTCAATAAAACTTCCCTTTCTGCATAAAAGTCATTGATCCTGCTAGTCATGCTGGCCAACCTCACTCCCTGCCCCTTAACCAGGGAGTGTTTCTGATGTACAGGATGCCCGCTCTCGTAATGAAGACGGGAGTTCGAATAGGTTGGTTTTCGATATATGGTAGAATAAAATTGTGCAGAGGTATAATCCTTGCTAATCCTGATGTCCAGGTAACTGATGGAATCAACATGAGTTTCCATAGTGAATTCCAGAAATGTAGTGCTAGAATTGAGGAACAAAAAAAATTCATCCAACTGGTCGTGGTTACCTTTCCATAAAATCAGGATGTCATCAAGGTAACATCCATAAAACTTACACCATGACATCCCTGTAGATGGAAAAACTATGGAAAGTTCCCACTGAGTCAGGACTATGTTCACAAAAACTGGGGCACAGGCTGCACTCATAGCCACACCTGTACTCTGTTTGAACAATTGACCCTCATAGATTAAAAAACTATTCTCCAAAACAAGTTCCATCAAAGTTCTCAGAGTCAAAATTTTGGTATGTGAAAAATTGGTATGCTGACATAGAAAATCATAAAACATATCCACTCCTTCTGTGTGAGGTAGTACATTAAATAAATCCTTCACATCTATAGTGGAAAAAATAATGTCATTGCCAAAGTGTTCCTGTTTTATTTTTTTGAGACAATCTCTGGAGTCCCTGATGATATGTGAAAAAGAACTTGAACAGTTCTTTAACTGCAAATCTAAGAACTTAGCTATTGGGAGAGTCTTAGATACTTTTGCATCCACAATTGGTCTTAAGGGTGGGTGCGAGATATTCTTGTGGATCTTAGGGATCCCGAAAATAGTGGGAATCCTCGGGTGCTTTTGCGTACAGTAGTTGAATTCTACTTCTGAAATTTGGTTGTTCAAAAGTAAATCCATGAGGACCATATCAACATGACTGTATGCAATATTGAGTTAATTCTGGGAAACCTGCTGGTACCCTTCCCCCAACACCAGTGTTAAAAATATCTTAGAGAGGAGGAAAGGTGGCAATACGGCTGGAGCATTAGGGAGAATGTCCAAATGCAAGCAGTATACTCACTGCAAGTATATTTTGGAAGGTGACAGTGTTTTTCTTAACGGATATGGATGGGTTAATTTCAGTATAAGTACAACTGTAGCAGTAAGAGTGTCATATATGCTGGTATTTGTCAAAAATGTGCCTGTTTTTATATAGGCAAGACCAAAAATGTTTTCGTACATGTATTTACCAGCATTTATATAACATTAGGAAAATGAACCTAAAAAATTAACTGGCCAAGCACGTCAATACCCACCCAGGTCACAATTTTAAATTTACAGTTCTTGAACAGCTGACTATGGATGAGAGAGGAGGTCCTATGGATTACTGGCTTGAATACAAAGAACTGTTATGGCAATTAAGGGTCAATGCCAATATTTTTCCAGGGTTGAATGAAATGGTTTCAATAACCAGCTTTTTGAGGTTAAAAGCTAATTTTTTTAATCTAATTTTTCAACTAATTGTTGAATTTTTCCTCTAATTGTTGATTTTTTTTTATTCAATTGTTCACTTTATGATTTTTGTCAAAATACTAAGTTTAAAGTAGATGTTGAATCATGTTTTATAGTTAGTTTGTTTTTATCTTGCATGTATAATTGTGGCGCAAATAGGGAGTCTGTACCTTTAAATGCCTATGCCGTTTTTTACAAATTAGATTGGAATGTGTTTGTAATGAATATTTAAGGAGTAGGGTGGAGGCACTCTGTTTTTTCTGAAGAAGTCAACTGTAATCTGTGACGAAAGTGCTTAAGAATACATTTTATTTTTGTTTCTTGTAATACCAGCCTGCTTTGTGATTTCTCAGTTTGCGTTACTTGATTGGGAATTTAAAGCAAGTACAAAAGCAAGAAAAAAGCCGCTTACTGCTGCTGTCTGTGTTTAAAAACAGAACCTAGATCAGAAGTTAAAGCAAGTACTGTATACTGCTGACCTGGGTCTAAAAGCACCTTTTAGGCTGCCCCCACAGTAATTTTGGCTCCCTCCATATTGTTAAAATTAGCTAGTTTACCCCCAGTATTTTCTTTCTTACACCTAATATAATACCCTGAACACAGTAATTTCACTCTGCTCTCCCTCACATAGCCTTGAAAATTATACCCTGCAGCTATAAAATTAACTTGCAAGTGTATAAAATACAGCTTAAACATGGTCTATAAATTGGTGTAAAAAACAAATTAAAAATACAACCAAACATACAACCATACATACCAAAACCTAAGGAAATACTTGGAGTCAGTGTTAGCCCCGCTCCGCTCCCTTCCCTCCTCCCAATTTCCACCCGCCCCCACTACTGCTACATTTAAATTAAATGTAGCCACACCCCTCATGATAAGTACCAATCAGTGCCTAATGCATCACTGAACAGCCCTCCCCCTTAACCCATTTCCTTTTCTTCCATTCTTCCACACCCTGTTAGCACACTCAACCATCGAAATTGGCCTGCCCCCCTAACAAAATGCAAGCAAGTAAAAATTACTACTTACCCTACTGCCTATACTATTTCTGTTTTACCATCTTACTGCCTATGAACAAAAACTTAACCATGGTATTCACTACCCAAATGGTCAAACGGCCACCTACAATTTCACACATAACACCAAACAATTTACCATCCCCAGCACACCAAATCTACCACCCTCAACAAAATATCGCCCTATAAAGCCAAAAAAAAAATAATCCTAAAGACAAAGACTATATAAAACTTATAAACAAACTCCCAAAGCTTAAAGTATCCTGTCACTATAACCTTATAACACATGGGGACATCCATCCCAACCCTGGCCCACCCACACCCAATAACCTTCACTCCACTACCACAACCCCCACAGTTAAGCTACCCCTTTCTACTTCCATTAATTCCCTCCTAGCATTTCACCTAAATATTAGAGATATTAACAATGATTCCCAACCTACATGCCCTCCTAGCAACCCCCTCCCCAGGCATTATGTGTCTTACAGAAACCTGGCTAAAACCTACTACTACTGATAATGGGATACTACCTCCAGGATATAATATTCACTGGTTAGACCGTACTACAAGGAAAGGAGGTGGGATAGCAGTTCTTTACAAAAATACTCTAACTGTTAATAGAGACACCATTCAACCACCCCAATTCAATAATGCATAACTCCTCATAACCAAACTACAGATTAACCAGAACAAATGCTTGAACATCATCTGTGCTTACATTCTGCAGGCAACAACTTAAATACCCTAGAGGATATCCTATACTGGTTTTCCACTATCTATTCCCACGAAACCATAGTTCTTGGTGACTTCAATACTGACTAACACACTGCTCCTCCAACCCCCCCCCTATAAACTTATCTGGGTTTAAACAGACCATAACCTCTCCCACTAGGATAAACAAACCGACCAGCAGGGAAAGTATCCTAGACTGGATCCTAGTTAATAACCAACCCCAACTGTACACAGCTGGCACTCTCCCTGATGACCTTAGCAACCATTTACTAACCTATGTCATAAAACATAAGACAGGAAACCCTCACCAGACCAAATATAAAACACTTAGAAACAGGAAAAACTTTGACACTGCTATATTCCTAAACAAACTAAAAGCAGTTGTCTGGTCAAAACTAAAAAAAATCTACCATTAGAAGAGGCTATAGCTCACTTTAACACTAAATTCCTAAGTATCCTTGGTTCCCATGCTCCAGCACATACAATAAAATCTAGATCAAACACAGCACCATGGCTCACAAAAGATACCAAATCTAAAATCAAAACTAGAAACAGAGCCTGGGCCAACTGGAGAACAACTAAAGCCCCACTTGACCATCTAAAATATCGTCAACTCAGGAATGATACAAAAAAAAATCTATTTTACTAGATAAAAAAAGCTTCTACCAAAATCTCCTACAAAAACACTAAAACAACCCTCAAAAGGTCTGGGCAGGCTTAAATCAACTACTTCATCAAGGTAATTCTACCACCCCAACCCCAGCTAACTACACCCATAGTTCACCAGAGACCATAGCTGGCACTTATAATAACTTTTTTTTCACTGAAACAATCCAGTCCCTAGCAAATCAACTAACCCCCACAAACTTAAACCACATCCCTAATCTACACACTAATCACCCCCAATTTAGCTTCCAACTGATATCCACTAGTTTTATCAAAACACTTATAAAAAAACTAAAACCTACCACCCTTGCTGCTGACCTTCCCCCTGCAGAGTACCTACAAATAGCTGCAGATGCCATTGCATATCCCATATCTATCCTTATCAACAGAACCTTATCCGAAAGCGCTATCCCCTCCCTCTAGAAAATATCCCACGTCATCCCACTCCATAAAGGAGGTAGTTCTACAGACATAGCCAACTATATGTTGGCATTCTTTCCCCACTAGCAAAATAATGGAAAAATGTGTACAGAAACAACTAATGCAATACCTTATACAGAATAACTTACTATCCAACTCCCAGCATGGTTTCAGGACATACTACAGCACCACCTCAGCCCTCCTTTCCTTTACTAATGCCATAAACCAAAACAGGAATGACAATAGGCTATCCTCTGCCCTCTTCCTTGACCTATCAAAAGCCTTTGACATGATCAACCATGAACTTCTCATTCTTTCTGTAAAATCTATTTCCCTCAATAAGCACACAATCCAGTGGTTCCAGTCCTACCTGACTGGTAGACAACAGGTGGTACTATGGCAGGACAAACTCTCCACCCAGCTACCTCTCACACTTGGTGTCCCTCAAGGCTCCATACTAGGTCCACTACTCTTCTCTATTTTTATCAACAACCTTCACATTGCTATCCCTAAAGCTATCTGTATTTAATATGCAGATGATTCCACTCTGATCTGCTCAGCCACCTCCCCATCCAAACTGCAAATCCTAACCCAAAATACATTTAACACTATTGAGAACTGGCTCACTAACCATCATCTACTACTGAACCCCAATAAAACTAAACTTCTACTCTTCACCCCCACTAGTAGATCTGCCACACTTTCATTCTCTGTCACGTCTAACAATGGTACCACTATCTCCCCAGATCTACACACCAAACTTCTAGGGGTTATCATAGATAATAATCTCAAATTTGACCTAAAGTCAATAAAACCATGCAGACCATCAATAAGAAGCTTTGATCACTGTATAGAAACAAGACATTTTAACCCCACTGGCTAGGACTGCAATCACCAAGTCACACTTACTCTCTACTCTTTTATATGCCTCACCTGTACTCTCAAACCTCAACAAATCTGAACTAGGTAAGCTGTCCCATAGCTACAACCATATTGCCAGATTCGCCACTGGCTCCACCTATAGAGGCCACCACTGCCAGAACCTGAAATAACTAGAGTGGCTAGAACTGCCCAGCTTAAGTCAATTCAATCAGCTCTTAATAGTGCACAAAATTCTGTACCACCCTGAGGATACCCCCTCACTTATAAATATTATTAAGCCATATAGCAACCTGAGATCCATATGGTCAACCAACAAACTACTGGTCCAAACCCACAAAGCTAATAACTCTGCTGGTGAATCCCTGTTTGCCAACTTTGTTGGCAAAACCTTGAATTTGTTGCCAAACTATATAACCCTACAATCCTCCAAAAGTCTCTTCAATAAAAACCTCAAACAGTATCTCAAAGTGAACAGGCTTTGCCCATGTACCAATCCTGATTACGTTATAAACTGAAAGCACCTACACCACCAAAATCCACACATAGAAACTCAAAAACATTTGTGGAGGCTCTCAATAATAATCTGCCTAAGCAACAGAGACCTCCAAAGCAGAAACACAGGCAACCTCCATCCCCCAACAAAACCCAAATGACACATAGCCCACAGATTCAGTGTGCCACTCAAACACAGCCAATAAGGCAAAACAACATACCCAACACACTAGTCATAGGTGACTCTATAGTCAGGCACACTGATGTCCCACTCACCAGGCTAAACAAGGAGAAGGTTACTGTTAGCTGCCTGTCGGGTGCCAGGATCCGCCACATAACCCACGCACTCAGGCCACTCCACAACAAGTACAAATATGACTCTGTCATTGTCCATATTGGTGTGAATGACCTGAGACATACCTCCCTGGACTACATGAAAAGAGACATGGAAGAGCTCTGCGATCTTGTAGCCCAGGCAGGTATGACCCTAGCCCTGAGTAGCATTCTGCCATTGCCCAGAATGATACCGCAGTACAAGGACAAAATGATTGACTTCAACAATTGGCTAAGCTTCTGGTGTCATTCAAATGGGATCCAGTATCTGTCTGCTTGGGATGACATGGTTGACAGACCACGATGCTTTGCCACAGATGGCCTGCACCTGTCGCCCCTAGGATTCTTGGATACTGGCTAAGGCTCTTGCTGCCCCTATAGTGCCTTTTTTAGGCAGGGTTCAAGTAACAAATTCACCACCATAACAGGAACAGGCAAGCAAAAACTGAGGGTAATGCTACTCAATGCTAGAAGTCTAAATTTCAAAATGCACTCACTCGAGGCACTCCTTAAAATGGAGAACATCGATATCTGTGCAGTGACTGAGACCTGGCTCAAGGCTCCAGAGAGCACTCCTGCACTACCAGGCTATAACTCATACCACACTTTTCAGCCATCTAACCTGGACCGAAACACCAAAGGTGGGGGTGTGTCCATATTCATTAAGGATATCCACACCTCCAGGCTAGTTGCTCAGCATAATGCATCCGAGGTTATCCAAGTGCAACTAACTCTTGGCAAAACTGCAATCCAAGTTGTAGCTTGCTACAGATCCCCCACCATGCCCCAGGATTCCCACTCCTCTTTTCTTGATGTACTGGAAAATATCAGGGTTCAACCAAACACCCTAATAATCGGCGACTTCAACTACACCACCATTAACTGGGAAAACTACTCATGTACTAACTCCTTAGTGCAACACTTTCTGGAATTCATAAACTCCAATGCCCTAGATCAACTTATCCACACCCCCACCAGGGGCAACAATATCCTAGACCTAGTCATTACCAACATGAGTGACCAGTGTTCCACACCAGAAGTCAACTCCTCGTTGGTCCGATCTGACCATAAGCTAATCACCCTTGATATCCACTTCCCATCCCCACCCCTATTAAGGAAACCACAGTAAGAAATTTCTCCAAAGCCAACTTCATGCTTCTTAAGACAGAAGTAGTGAACTTCGTGACACCCATGCAGATGGACAATACAGTTACAACTGCTGAATCCTACACAAATGCGCTCTATAAGCACCTACATGAGTGCATGGATCATGCTATCCCAAACAGAACCAAGACGCTATCCTCCAAAAAAAGGAACCCAATCTGGTGGTCCACTGCCATAAACAAATTGTACAACAGAAGGAAGAAACTGTTGCAAAAGAGAGTAAAATCCCATGAGTGGAGGAGCTCCCTGGTCAGCCTCAGTAAGAAGCTGAGATCCCTTATAAGATCCTCCAAAGCTAACTACGAAAATAAAATTGCCACTAATTCCAAGGACAACCACAAAGCATTCTATAGCTATGTCAAGAATCTCAATGGCAACACCCAGATCTTCTCTGAGTTACAGCACAAAGGCATGAAAATTACAGAACCAACTGATATTGCCAACATCCTGGCAGATAGGTTCAGTGCTAACTTTACCCCCCTCACCCCCTAAAGGGCCCATATCTATACAGGAAGAATGCAGAGTCCCTGTAATCACAACTACGCAGGTGAAAGCTGCACTCTCTAAAGCCAAAAACACAGCATCCATGGGACTGGACAACATCCCAGGCTGCGTTTTACAAGAACTTCAGAATGAACTGGCTCCCCACTTAAGCACCATGTTCAATAATAGCCTCGCATCAGGCTTTGTGCCCATTGAATGGCACACAGCAACAGTTAACCCACTCCACAAAGGGAGAGCCACCACTGATCCCAGGAACTATAGACCTATTAGCCTGACGAGCCTGGTCTGCAAAGCCATGGAACGTATCATCATGGAACTCATAAATAAAGACATTGGTAACCTCCAAACTCTGGATCCCACCCATTTCGGGTTTGTGAAAGGCAGATCATGCCTCCTGAACCTGATCGACTTCTTTGAGACAGTCACCAAAGCAGTAGATGAGGGTAAAGTGGTTCACACAGCCTATCTTGACCTCGCCAAGACTTTTGACACCATCCCCCATTCTGGAATTATAGCTAAACTCAATAAACTAGTCACAAATCCCTACATCACAAGATGGGTTGCCAACTGGCTCACTGACAGAACCCACACTGTAAAAGTTGCAGACTCCAAATCTGACCTCAAACCAGTGACAAGTGGAGCACCACAGGGTTCCGTCCTGGGACCGCTCCTGTTTGGTATCTACTTCTCTGAAGTACAGGCTAATACAGAAGGCCTCTGGCTAAAGAAGTTTGCAGATGACTGCAAACTAGGAGACATAGTCAAGTCCCCAAATGATGTGAACATCCTACAGAAGGGCCTCTCTGAGACAGATGCCTGGTGTCAGAGCCATGACCTCAAACTCAATGCCAAAAAGTGCAGTGTCATCCCCTTTGGTAAAAACTCTGTACCCATGAACTACCACATAGGCAGCAATCTACTTAACACTGAATGCATGATAAGAGACCTTGGGACCCAGGTGGACAGTAGTCTCTCCTTTGATAGTCACATCGCCACAGTAGTCAGGAAGTCCTTCTACGTGGCACACCTCATCATAAAAGGGTTCTCATCCAGGAAAAAAGAGGTCATCGTTACCCTCTACTCATCACTCATTAGACCAATTATAGAGTACAACGCCCCTTTTGAAATGTACCTCACAAGACATCTGCAGCAGCTGGAAAGGCCACAGAAGTACCTCACAAAGAGGATTACTGGACTCAAACAAATGCCCTACACTGACCGCCTCAAAAAACTCCAGCTTTACTCTGTAGCAAATCACCTACTCAGAGGTGATCTCTGCCTAACATATAAAGCTATGTCAAACCCAGAGCTGTTGGACATGCTACACCTAAAGAAATCCCAATTCCTCAGAGCTACACGCTCTAGGGACCTAAACCTTGTCACCACAATAAACAGGACATGCTAGAGGGATAGATTCCTATCCCAGAGACTTCCATACTCTGGAACAGGCTACCCATCTATGTCAAGCAAAGTTCTTCATTAGCACTCTTCAAGAAAAATCTTGATGAGTGGATGGGAAATAGGAAATACACCCCGGGGATCACTTCTGTGTGCCTGCTCATCTGTGGCACAGGAAAATAACTTGCTTGGGTGGCGTAAGCCAGGGAACCTTGTTGGCCTGGCTTGCGTAGGCCATTGGGCCGATAGCCTAGTACCTACCTATGAACCTATGAACCTATAATCTGTAAATATCATAACATGTAACTACGTCACCAAGCTCTATATCCAATCTGATGTCTCCTGCTGCTTTTAATTGTGTCTGTCCATAAGAATTGTGAGTCCATACTAGGGAACACTACTAAACCATTGTACATAATCACTTTGTTTTATATTTTCTAATGTTATCTAACTTCTTGTGTAATCTATGTAAATTTGTCTTATTTGGAGCTTTTCTCCCCGGGCCTCCACTGAAAATGGACATGTATCCAGTCAGACTATCCCAATAAACAAATGTAAAAGAAATAAAATGTAATATATAAACATATTAACAAAGAAATGTACTGAAACAAATAATATAATGGATAAAATCACACAAAACTGATTACTAACTTTATTCATATTTTGCAATTAATGCTTCTACGTTAACCCAGCACCCAAAATTCACATTACCATTTATAGATCGTAATTTCATTGTTTATTCTTTCAAATAACAGTGATAGATTCTAAAAATTATTGAAACATGGGCAAGGAGTTAGAGTTCAATTTTTTTGTAAATGTCTTTCTAGCAACTGCTAGTAAATTCCAGAACATATAATGTTGTTTATATGAAATTACTTGAGGAATCAGAACTTTTAAAAGCATCATTACACTTTCTCCTGTACAAAATTCGGTCCAAAACAAAAACAAAATTTCTCAATAACAGCATTTGATAACACACCTGTACAAGTCATCCCCCATACCAAGCTACTAGACATGACAATTAATGATAACCTGAAACTTGGTTTACATATGCAACAGGATATCAAACAACTCACCAAAAATTAGGAATACTCTAGAAAACAAAAAAGAGTAGTAGTTGTAGAAGGAAGTAATAGTCAACAACAGACATGCCGAAAAAGAGTCATAAATATAATAGAGTAGACTATTGTTACTATTATGCAAGAAGCCCAGAATTTCCAAAATGAAGCTGCTCAAAAAAATTAAGAGCAAAATTACAGGAAAGAAAATACTTGCACAAGGAAAACTGTCAAAAGCTTCAAATACAAATGAGAGTTCATTGTATAGATCCATGAAAAACATTTAACAGACAAAGAAACTTTGGGCCACTTAGAAAAAAGAAACAACACAGCAAGTGCAAAAATATAAAGAACAAAATCTAGATTTTTGAAAGGTATAAAAGAGAAACATGCATATAGGAAAGAAAAAGAGATCTGATATGGTGCAATATTTGCACAAAGAAGAAATCCAAACTAATCAATACAAAAAAGTAGCTCCAAGTTTATTTGAGGAGAAATACAGGCAAAGGATCCCAGATATGGAAATGTTCACAATACAAAAAATAAGATCACAAGGGGAAGAACACAGAACAGAAGATTGATAAAGTAGAAGTTAAACAAGTAGAAGCTGGAGTTATAGAATATCTGCAATGTGAAAGATTTAGTGTAGAAAGTCTAATACAGGTTATATTGCAACATGATGGGGAATGACTCCTCAAAGTAAGGAAAACAGGTGGGGTGGGAGACACTTAAAGAAGAAATATGGGTGTGGGGAAAAATAAAGATATTTAATATGCTGCAATATGTATGCAAAGGAGAAAATAAAACTAATGTATACAAAAAAGCAGCACCCAAGCTAGTTGATGAGAAATACAGGCAAAAGCATCTGGATATGAAAAATTTCACAATACAAAAGACTATGAAAACAAAAGGGGAAGTAGAAAAGAGGATTAGTAAATTATAAGTTAAAGAAACAGAGAATGAAGTCATGGATTACCTGTGAAGTGAAGGGTTTAGTGTCGAAAATCCAACTCTGGTGACATCACAGCACGAGGGAACAATGAGTTCCAAGTTAAGGTGAAACAGGTGGAATGAGAAGCATCTGATCACTTGCCACATGACAATACTCCTTCAGTAGGAAACCAGTACAAATGTTCAGTTGAAGTTGCACAACAAGGGATGGAGCATGAAACAGTGGCAACTCTGATGCAGGGTGGAATGATAGGCCAGTGAGTTCCCATATGAAAGAGCAATGTATGATGAAGGATGCAGCTAAAGAGAATATGTCACAGGTAGATATTCTGGAACTCTATGTAGAATGCCCACAGGAAACAGAGAACAAAGAACGTACCCTCAGTCTACAAGAAAATGATCTAAGCAAGAGTTGCTTGAGTTAATGGAGATGGAGAGACATAATAAAAGTCAATGAAAGAAATAGATTGCGGAATGTCAATAAAACCCAAACTGTTGTTAGAAGTCTGATAAAACACATGAACACAATAATCAAGACTATTAACGGAAATTAATATGATATAGCAGAAGTACATCGGCTATATTACTGTGCAATTAATATCAGATAGGTTTAACACAAAATGCACAGCAGTAAGGAAAAGGAAGGGAAGAAATTAAATGCCATGATGGAAGCATTGGAAACTAGAAAGCAATTAAGACAATATATGTCACTGTTAAGAGTATAAAAGCGGGAACAGATCAACAAAAGTACTTAGAAAGATAGACATGATAAAAGCAACAGTATTCGAACAAATAATAACAATATCAGCACAAGCAGAAAAACTGAGAAGATATATAGATACAGTATAAAGGAAAAGTACAAAATAAGCAATTCATTGATGACCTAAACATGTTTTATAGGGAACTGGGAAACAAAGCAAAATAAATAAATAAATAAATAAATAGAACTCAACACATTTAGGAGAAATAGCAATGAAGACCCTGTGGAACACAAGATGCTGAATGGACAGAAGTAAAAAGAACTGTACGAAGTTCAAATGCATAGAATATGAAAAGGGGTGAAGTAACAGTCAGGCAAATTGCAACAAAATTAAGAAAAGCTCCTAACTGGAAAACCCCAACTCCAAGATCACATTGTATCTCATACATCTGTAAGCACTCCTTTATCCATAAATGTGTGATGCTATCAAATGCTTTTTTGTAATCTATCCTTGCCATACTTAGAGTCCTCCTTTTTTTGCAAGTCTCCATTACAACTAACCTGGTCTAGCAGGTCCTGACATTTCAAATGGTTATCCAACTAGAAAGTCTATTTCTCCACAATGAGACTTTACTTTTATCTGAAAAGGACTTATACAAGCACTTTTCAGACTATCAACAATGGCAATAAACAGCCATAATGTTCGCTATGACATCAGCTAAGAGAATATATGAAGTACAGGTACTGATGTGTGAAGAACCATGCCTGTCTTTTCACAAAGATCTGACTGCATATATTTCCCAAGTGGTCACATAAATCTCTAAACCAGTCAATCCAGATTCCAGTCTTCTTTGCAACACACAAAATAAAGGGGGAAGGATTTGTGCTCACTAGATGTCCACAGACTACTGGGATGGTATATGGACAGAACAAAGAATATAAGAGTTTTAGATAACACTTTGTATGTTCTGCATCTAAAAGGAAAGGTAGTTATGTTTCCAAGCAGAACGTCTCCAAATATATTTCTTCCTGTTACCTGTCTCATGGTAAAAAAAAAAAAAAAAAAAGAAACATGACATCACACACTTTTCCTTTATCATTTGGCTCATGGAAAAAACAAACAAACAAACAAAAAAAAAAAAAACTAGAAAGGCATGTAACAAAAATACACTACTGGAGACACCACAGCCTAAATTGTGTTTTTAACAGGGATGAGTACACATGCCACATTATTGACAGCAACTTGGTCTTCTGTTCCTGCCTTCTGAAAGCAGTGACAAACTGAATTAGTGAAGAATGAGTAAGAACATTGTGTGCTGCAGATTATGCTTGGATTAGGTAAGAATTGTATTTGCGGGACTGGAAATTTGAGTTAGCGAAAAAAATACCTGATGAATGTTAAAATAAATTTTATGAAAAAAAAAATGGAAACATTAGTTCACATTTATTTTCCAAGTATAAATGGTGCTGTACATACCAAGCATCATTGCTCCCCTTTGTGCAGAACAGATAGTTACTACATCTGTCAAGAAGAAAAAAAGAAAAGACACTGTTGGCCTTAGAAAAAAATAATCTAAATCACATTAATTCCCAATGTTTAGGATACATCTTAAAAATCTAGGCAGGAAATAAGAACTAAATTTAGGAAAATATGCTACAGGCAATAAAAATGTCATTTCATAAACTTCTGTACGGCTATGCTAACAATGATACATATAAAATTATCTTTAATCAAGGAAATTGGCTTGTATCTGCATAGGAAAGCAAGAACAATACTAGACAATCGATCACATGGACCAGAAGATGCCTAGCCATATGTATTAAGTGGACATACACACAAGTTCTTGCCACCCTTTGGGAATACTTAATAGTGCTCACTTCCCAAATCAAGCTGGGCCATACATATCACTGTTGTAACCATCACGTAGAAGATGTGTTGGCCAATATTTTCATTACCAATGTCACAGCAGTTGGACATGTACCCTTAGATACCTTTAGGCACTATTCTTCAGAAGTGCCTGCTATACCAAAGGATTGGGTCATTGTTTCTTTAAATAACTAAAAACACTGATTCTGCAAGCATGACCCAATGTTTATTTTCTGAATATCTGGAAGTTGGTTTAGAGGATTAAGGAGCTGCTAAAGATCTGTTTCCTGTGGTCCACTGGTGCAAGGCTTGATTCTCTCAGCCTCTACTGCTTAACTCTATGACTCTGAGCAAGACACTTAAACACAGACTTCTGCCAGGCTGAGGGTGAAAAAGGTCTGTGGAGACTGCTGCTGTACCCTGGAACACACAACAAAACAAACAAGTAAAAAAACAGACAAAAACAAACAAGTAACAAAACAAGCAAAAACAAACAAGTAACAAAACAAGCAAAAATAAACAAGTAACAAAACAAGCAAAAACAAACAAGTAAATGAAGTACTATACCCCTTGTTTAATCTGACTGTAAATCATAGTTATGCCCTTCCTGTTTGGAAAAATGTCATCAAACACCTTAAACCAAATTTTTTTTTTAACTTCAAGGCTGTTAGTCTATAGAAGAAAGGCTGGGAGTGTGAAGATCTTTAAGAAGTCTGTAGAGACTTCATTTAAAATGCATTTTTTACATCAGGCCTATCCATGTAACTGTACACTTAATAAAAAATATTATTTTTCTTTATTTTAATAAAATGGCCCCAGGGCATTGAGTTTGTATACCACAACAGTGAAAATTAAAAAACAATAAGTGCAAAGTTATGTACCTTGAATGTTCTAAAATAGGCATGCCCGTACTTTAGGTCAGGAAATGATATTGAGCTGCACTGAGTTTAAAAATCTTAGGATAATGGCTACTGACAAGTTAGATTCATCTACATATGTTAATACACTGCAGATCAACCTCCTCCACACAAATGGATGTTCTTGTGCCTCTTGTCAAGAATGTGGATAGACCAGTGTGTTTGAGTATGGATCTGGCTTTTGCAGCTATGGTACATGCAATGGAAATAAGCTTGACAGAATTCAAAAGTTTTACAGCAAACAATTAATTAACCTTAGAAACTCCAGTTATGACACTAGATTGAAAACTGTGCAACTGCACTCAGTTTGATAAGAGTTATGGAGGCGTGATTTGATCTGAGCTGATAAATGCTTCCAGGATGCTTCTATACAAGCAATAACATTCTTCAAAAGTCTTTATGACAGGTTTGGAGTGAAACAGAAATCATAATTACCTCTTATGAGATCCTGAGCCCAGAAGTATCACCATAACATAACAACATTGGACATCCGCTCCAGAAGAAGAGCAGCCTTTTTGCAGTTACTTTGCAGGGCATTTTTGCAACTTGCTACTGGAAAGGTAACCTCTAATTGGTCATGATATGCTCTGGATTGTTCTCAAAGATTATTACTATTACAACAGTGACCCATATTAGGAGTACTGTACAGTTGCATAAGTAACTTACCATAACAGTAGATGTTCAAGTAAAATTACTGTTGCAGTCGTATCTCCCCTCTTTTCCCTGAGGCATTCTAAGGCTGAAATGGGTACCTGCCCTGCCTTCTCTAATGCAGCCAGTAGTGATTTATGCAGAAGAGTGCACAAATCCCCTATATAGCTACTTAAACTTCAGCTGTACCTGACAGGACTAAAACCAGTTCCTCAAAAAAAAAAAAAGAAACACCCTGGTGGACTGTAAGTAAAAGTGAGTTATATAAACAAAAGGAAGATACCTTCCACAGCTTGAATAAGCAAATCAGATATCTTGTAAACTCCTCTATGACCAGTTACGAGACTAAATTAGCACCTCTAGCTAAAGACAACCATAAGGCATTCTTTAGTTACCTCCAAAACCTAAAAGGTTTCGGCTCAGCTGTGTGCCGAATTTATAGTGGATGGTACCACTCACACTGAACCCGAGGAAATTGCCAACCTGCTAGCTGACAGATTTGGCAATAATGTCACTCCCCTGTCCCCACCAGCCATACTCCAAAGTATTCCTGACACCAGTCCTCTACCGAGCATCTCCAAAGAACAAGTCATACACTTGCTCTCCAAGGCCAAAAACACAGCCTCTATGGGACCAGATGACATCCCAGGTTGGTTACTAAATAATCTAAAA
The DNA here is from genome assembly GCF_019279795.1 of Protopterus annectens. Lineage (NCBI taxonomy): Eukaryota > Metazoa > Chordata > Ceratodontiformes > Protopteridae > Protopterus > Protopterus annectens. The sequence goes on from NC_056746.1 coordinate 462,413,403, forward strand.
CAAGACTTAGTGGAACCAGGAACCACTTGCCACTCTTTTTAACCATAGCCTGAGCACTGGCTTTTTCCAGTGGAGTGGAAAACAGCAACAACAATACTCTTGCAGAAATCGGGTCCATCAACTGACCAAGGAAACTATCAACCCATAAGCCTAACCAACCTTATCTGCAAGGCCATGGAAAGCATCATCATGGATCTTATCAAGAAGGACATAGGTGACCTTCAAACTCTTGACCCGACCCAGTTTGGTTTAGTCAAGGGTATATTTTGCTTATTAAACCGAGTAGACTTCTTGAGAATGTTACCAAAGCCCTGGATGAGGGGAGGGCAAAGCAGTACATACCACCTCTCTTGATTCAGCCAAGGCTTTTGACATACTCCCCCACTCAGGGATCATTGAGAAACCCATAGCCAACTAGTTCACAGACAGAATGCACACCGTCAAAGTTGGGAAGACAACCTCCACCAGTAGACCATTTACTAGTGAGGTACCATAAGGATCTGTGCTGGATCCTCTATTATTTGGAATCTATTTTTCTGAGGTCCAGGCAAATCCCCAAACGATGATGACATCTTACAAATAGGCCTAAAAATGACAAATGGCTGGTGCCAAAACCATGTTCTGAGATAAAATGCTACAAAATGCATAATAAGATGACTGCAAACTGGGTGCAATCAATGAATCCCCCAATGATGTAAACATATCACAGAAGGGTCTGACACAGACAAATGATTGGTGCCAAAGTCATGGACTAAAACTAAAGACAAAAATATGCCTCATAATCCTCTTTGACAAAGAAGTAGCCCCTCATAATTATGATACAGATAGCACCCCTGTAAGCTCAAACCCAGGGGTGTGAGACTTGGGAACACAGGTTGATAGCAGTCTAAACTTTGATCACTATGTTTCCATAGGGGTGAGGAAATCCTTTGACATTGCGCATCTCATAAATAAGGGCATCACATCCAAGACTAAGGAAGTTATAACTCTGCCCTTCAAAACATGACCTACATGAAAAGACTGAAAGCCCTGTCACTGTACTCTGTATCATACAGGTTGCTGAGAGGCGACCTGTGCCTGGCCAATAGAGGAGTCTCTGACCCTGTCCTAATGGAAATGTTGCAAATCTGCAAATTAAATGGGCCAAGAGTTACTCTCTCCAGGGATTTCAGCCTAGCATGTGACATTAACAGAACATGTTGGAGGCAGATGTTTCCCAGAAACTGCTGCTCCACTGGAATAAGCTCCCACTTCACATAAAGCAGAGCTCCTCAATTACCCTATTTAAGCACAACCTTGGCAATTGGATGGGTGACTGTAAATTCACCCCAGGGCTGGCACCTATGTCCCTCATTCTATGATCAGCCCCTATACCATTCGGTGCTGATCATAAAATCACTTTGCTAACAATGACTAACTATGGGTGAATGAGGGTACACGGGTTTTCTGCACGGATAGGCTTGTAAAGGACCTAGGCCCATTAGCCTAGTAGCATCCTATGAACCTATGTATTTACACATTGTCAGTGGAGGGAAAGCTCTCACATAAAAGCACTCCTAATGTAAATATGGTTGTCAGTAATACACACACTACACCCATCACACACAATTCAAAGTAGACAAAGACCAACATATAGAGGCTCTTAAATGTAACCTACCTAAACCCCAAAGACCTCCTAGACAGTGTACACATAACATCTTCAGCAACCCTGAACATACTCTTTCAAAACCCTTACATCCACACATACAGCCACATCTCATGGAACCTCTCCGTCTAAGCCCATAAGGCAACCCACCACAAAATCCAGCATTCTACTTATTGCAGACTCCATTGTGAGACACAATGACATCCCTCTCTCACCAGGCTGGGTAAGGAGAAAGTTACAGTCAGTTCCTTATCAGAGGGCAGGATCTGTCACATTACTCACACACTCAGGTCACTGGACCACAAGTACCAGTATGAATCAGTCATAATCCATGTGGGTGTAAATGACCGGAGACATACCTCCCTAGACTATATGAAGGGAGATATCATGAAGATCTTGGAATAGGTGTTCCAGGCTAGTATGAGCTTAGAACTGAGCAGCATGTTATCTTCTTCAAGGATGATACCACAATATGAACAAAAGATGACTGACTTTAATATTGGCTTAGTTTCTGGTGTCATTCTAAGGGAGTGCCATCTCTGTCAGCATGGAAGGAGATGGTTAACAGACCGCACTGCTTTGCCAAGGATGGTATGCATCTCTCCCCTCTAGGCTTTCATATATTGGCTAAAACATTGTCTTCTCCCATAGTGCCTTTTTAGGCAATACCAAACTGAAAGGACTTCTGACATAGCAAGCTAAAATCAAAAAATCTAAAGGTGTTACTGCTCAATGTTAGGGGTCTAAACAAAACCTCTCTCCCTAGAAGCTCTCTTTATCCTACAGAATGCCGGTATCTGTGTGGTCAATGAGATGTGGTTTAAAGCTGTGCAGAGAACACCAACAGTGCAAGGTTATAATGCCTTCCACACATTTTGACCAGCTACTACACAGACATGGACTAAAGGTGGAGGTGTCTTGATTTATATCAAAAATAAATATACCTCAAGGCTGGTCAATCAGGACAATGCACTTGAGGTTCTCCAAGTTCAAATTATCACAGGCAAAATTTCATACCACTTACTTGCAAGCTAGAGGTCCCCTGTATGACCAAGGAAACCCATACCATGTATTTATACTTATTGGAAACACTCACCATCCAACCCAACACTATATTCATGGGTCACTAATTACCCCACTATTAACTTGAAATCATATGACAGCAAGCATAAAGGGACAAAGATTCCTGGATTTTGTAAACACAAACCCCTGGACCAGATTGTCAATACATGCATATATATATATATATATATATATATATATATATATATATATATATATATATATATATATATATATATATATATATATATTACCCACACACACATATATATTTGTATGTCCTGTTAGTAATTAGAAAAAAAAAATGTCATTGACGATCCTAGGGCATGCAATCTCTAAATTACCAGTTCTTATATGGCTTACTGCTGTTAACTCACAGCCACCCTAATCACCATGACTTATGCAGCAAGTCCAGAAATCGGAAGAAAAAAAGAGGATCATTGTGGGCAGTGTGCAGTGTTGCATCTTGCCTTGCTGCCTGCAAGTAAAATGCCATCCCTAGTGCTCAAGACCTTTTACTCTCATTAATATCACTTGTAAGCATCTCGACCAACTCATCTGGGACCTGGCTGCTGTTATTCATAACCATTCAGTGATCATCATTACAAATAAGGGGGAAATTAATGGATCCTTTATGTGGGCAGTGTGTACTGCTCTCATTAACCAAATGTGCATCAAGTTTCTTCTTGAGGTAACGAAGGCCAAAAATACAGCAGGTGAATCCCTCTTCTCCAACTTCATATCAAAAATATGGAATTCACTGCCCACCCACATAACATCCATTTCTTCCTTAGTACACTTTAAAAATAATCTAAAAGCGTACTTAATGCTTGGCTCTGTTCCTGTACCAATCCCGGTTAATACTTATCCACAACATAGTATTCCCATACTCACTTTCAACAACTCTACTACTATCTTACTTCTATCTCAAACCGTACCTCTGTAGTTCCAGCTATATCATTGTACCTTCTCTGAATTAACATGATTTACACCTCCTCATTACATGCTTCTCTGTTACAAGACAGTTTTAATAATTGCTACATCTATTCTCAATCCTATGTTTTGTTGAGTTATCTGTGTGTGTATATATATACTATGTTACCATATACTGCATGTCCCGATTATCTACTATACGTAACTATAACCAGAGTCTAGAATGTACATTTAACTGTAAACATTTATTTTTGTTCCAGTGAAGCTTATTTCTGATTATCTACTTTATGTAACTCTAACCTGAGCCTAGATGGTGCATTTAACTGTAAATATTTAATTTTGTACAAGAGGAGCTTCTCTCCTCGTGCCTCTGCTGAAAAAGGGCTTGTTTCCAGTCGGACTTTCCAGGTAAACAAATGTAAAATAAATAAGTGTTCTGTAGTTTAAAAAAACATGAAAAGAATAGATCATGAAGATCAGGAGTCTTTGCTACTGTTAACATTTAGAGTATGCACTGAGATCAGTTGCTGCATGCAAACAATCTCTAGTGCTGATTATATGTTGTACAGGGACTTGGGTACTATTATTCACGGCAATTCCCAATACCAGTAGCGATTACTGTTACAAATAAGGGTGACATAAATGGATCTGGGGACAGTGTGTACTGCTATCACTGCCCACATGTGCATCTAGTATTCTGTAGGTTTAAAAAAAAACTGAAAGAGAAAAGATCATGAAGAACGAGAGCCTTTACTCTCGTTAATGTTTAGAGTATGCACTGAGATCAGTTGCTCTATGCTACCGATTTCTAGGACTTCATTCTCTATATAAAACAATCTTTTACAGCCTTTAGCCTAAACGAACCAGTCTGATGGTTACAAATATGCTTATATAGTGCACTAGTTTGCTTATGTATCCTAATATGCAAAACAAGGTTACCCCTAGCTACCATATAGGTGGCAATCCACTGAGCACAGAAAAAGTCATCAGGGATCTGGACCCAGGTTGACAGTAGCCACACTCATGTTGCTAAAGTAGTTAGGAAAACCTTCTATATCGCCCCACTGATCATGAAGGGATTCACATCTAGATCAAGGGAGGATCATCCCCTGTACTCATCACTCATTAGACCTATGATTGAGTACAATGCCCCATTTGGAATGTATCTGACCAGACACCTGCTGCAGCTTGAAAGGCCCCAAAAGTTCCTCAGCAAAAGGATAAAAGGTCTCAAAAATATGTCTTATGCTGCCCGACTGAAAGAACTCCAGCTCTATTCAGTCTCAGAGGTGACCTGTGCCTGACATATAAGGCCATGTCAAACCCAGATTTGATGAATATGCTTCACCTCAAAAAATCTAGATCCCTCAGAACCACAAGCCTTAAACCTTGACACGGTTATAAATAGAACGTGCTGGAGGGACAGATTCATCACCCAGAGACTCCTATGCTGTGGAACAAAATCCCGTACATGTGAGGCAGAGCATGTTCAAGAGGAATCTTGACCAATGGATGGGAGATCGCAGATATACCCCAGGGATTACTTCAGTGTCACTGCTTGACAGAGGCACAGCAAAATGATAGGCATAGTTTTTATTCAAACTAAAGGGGTGGCGAAAGCCACATAACTATGGGCTAGGCTTATAAATGCCCTTGGGCAGATAGCCTAGTATGAACCTATGAACCTATGAACCTAATATCACTCAAGTCTTCACTAATTCTAAGCCTGAAAGGCCCAGAAGTTTGTCCCACATAAAAGGCTTGACAAGAGCAACTAGCCAAATAAATTATCCAAGATGAGCTGCAATTGCCAAAAACATCTATAACTGGTTCATTTAGATCCACTATTATTGATTGCATTGTGCATAAAAATAAAGATCTAGCTGGTTTACATCAAGTTTTGGACATCAAAGAAAAAAAGTGGATTGTTAAACTGGACAGACTTTTTCCTCCTGGTTTAAATGAACAGTTTTGATTATCTAATTTGTGTATTATTTTCATTGGTCTCTGTCCTAATTGTATGCCTGTATATTTATGGGCTGCTTTTGAATGCAATGGTCTTTACTATTTTTGTTACACTGAGGAAGGCTGTTTAACCGAAACCAGTCTGTGTAATTTTTTTTTTTGCATATGTATATGCAGTCTGTTATTATGGTGTATATTATGTGTATTTTTTAATACACTTATTTTCCAACAGGATTTGTGCTGGCTCATTTTTTGGTTCAGTGTGCACCATTACCATTGCCAAGAGATCCTGTAAATACTTAATATAATAGCCAACACAGAAAATCTACTCCTTTGCGCTCATTAAGAAATACCACATAACAAATGCCTACTACTTGCAATTGCATAATATGGGTAATATGAAAAAATGTGACTTAAAAAGTAAGCCTTACCGAAAATCAGTAGGAACCAGTGCAATGATGTTTGTATTTACACAAGGGAAACAAAACAGGAACGGGAGAATTTGCCCTTCGGTAATATCACAAAATGAGAGGAGATTTAAAAAAAAGTGGGTGGCAATGTTTATGTTTCAGTCCAAGGCAAGGAACTCAATTTAGATATGGGAACATGTCCCTTTAAATACCTTTAGTAACCCTCATCCATCTTGTTATTGAATCCTTGCTACTAAATACTTAATTTGTGTGTGTGTGTGTGTGTGTGTGTGTGTGTGTGTGTGTGTGTGTGTGTGTGTGTGTGTATGTACATATGTATTTAACTTATTTATTGAAACAAAAAAGTAATCCACTTTCAGTCATAAACCATAAAGGTCCGATACACATGCCCACACATACCTCTCATCCCTCCTAAATTTGGGGGAACACCTCTAATTTGTTTTCACACTTTTGTTCCATCCCTCCTAAATGTGGAAAATTTGAGTTAACAGCTCCAGTAAGAATATCTAATAGGGAGGCTTTTCCCCAATTATTTTTCATCCATAACTCTGGAGCTAAAAGTTGAAAGATAAGACACATACATACATACACACACAACACACACTGTTCTAACACACATGCGACTATGTACCATATTAGAGGAGTGGGCCACTTTTTCCCTTTGTTCAGGCAAAAACTTGTTACAGAACAAAAATCATGTTTATTACAGTCCTTTGCAAAAGCAATTTATAAATAAATAAAATGAGCAAACACACACACACTCACCAATAACAAGAATTATTATCATAAAGCATGTCAAAGGAAGATCCCCAACTCTAAAATCCCTGTCCCTCCTCCCTAACCCTAAAATTCCAAATGCTCCTTAAACCCACATTCCACTTCCCCTCCCATTCCAGATCGCTCCCTAAATTAAATTCCCTTATACTTCCTGCAAGGGTAAGTAAACCTAAAATTCCCATCCCCCTCCTTAACCCTAATGTTCTTATCACTCCCTAAATGTTAAATCCCATTTCCTTTCCCTAAACCTACTCTGGTCCATGCTCTCTCTCTCTAAACCTAAAATTCCCATTCCCAACCCTAAAGTCCCCAACATTCCTTAAAACTTAAAATCCCTGTCCATTTCTACTGCTCCCGAAACTTAAAATCCCTGTCCCACTCCATAACATTGTAGTACGCACTCCACTCCTTGTCCCCCTACCTAGACCTAAAATCACCCTTTCATTTCTCTTTCCCTACTTATGTGGCCCATGGCAAGCACTTGTTTACCCATTTCCTCAGGAGTGAGCAGATAGTGCGGCAGCTGTGTTGCTAAACTTGCATTGAGTTTTGAGCATGAGGAGATGATCAGATGGGTTTACAGCCATTTCAGCCCCTGTCTGCATGTTTCTGACATCAAGCAGCTGGAACACTCACTATATCAGACTTAGACAGTGAAACGCTTCATATGCTATGAACAAAGTGAAGAGAAATTGGCCACAATACAGAATACCACCATCATTGGCTACAGTAACAACATACAAGGTTTTAATACTATTATGAATTATTACTATGAAATGCTTGGCAATAGGAATGCAATGATAGATGTTTTGTAGATGCATTTTTACCATGAACTATAGTAGCGGGAATAGTGGTACAAGTTAGTGAAGTGATAACATCTTTTACTTCAAAGTCTAAACAAAAAGGTTTAGACCAGAAAGATCTAGTATTCGCCCTGGGGATCCTTCTGGTTTAAAAACTAGAAAATTACTGAATAATTTGCTTGGGAGATTGAAAGACACTGGTTCTATGACTTTTTGAGACAGCACTCAATGTATAATGGGAAAAAATAGAGGAATCTGGTTCCCTGGGCAAGGGGGAATCCAATGATAAGGAGGGGGGATTCCCACTGAAGTACTAAATCCTCTTTAGATTACTTTCAGAATCCAACTCTCTGAAACAATCTGATTCCAGTAAGGAGGATGGAGTTTCAGAAACAAAGGTTTCCGGGGTTAGGTGGGGAGGGGACTGAACAGGCAGGTACTATTTACTTTCAGATACATTTCCTTTCTTTGATGAGCCTCCTTTCCATTCCTCAAACCTTATGGCTAGCTCCATAATGTGTAAAATTGTTTGTTAGAAAAAAGGAACTAAAGAGGAGGAAAACTATTACTTGCTGTGAAGGAGGGTTGAAAAATTTGAGTCAGTCTGAGAATTGGTTCTGCCATAAGTACCTCTGTTATACAGAGACTAAACACACAAAACACAAGTCTCTACTTGTGAGAATGTAACACCTCAGATTAAACGTCAGAACGATTTTGAGTGATACCCAGTAAACGTCGTCCAAAGTGATCTAGATGCAGTAGATCTACAGAAGAGTCAACAGAATCATAAGTATATTTTAAAATATCCTTAGTCACTGGATAAATCCATCAGACACATTTAATGAATTCTTCAACTCAGAACATGGAAAGTTAACCATAAACGTCTCCACATAACAAAACAGAAATAAGAAAAAGCTTCAACATGTAAACTTGACAGTTTAAAATCCTGAAAGTTAACAAATACATTTATGTTGATCATACTGATGACTGCTGCAGTAGCCTTAACTATATGAGTTATATCTCGCATAGGATATAACAGACTGCCAGCTTCCAAAGCTTAAGGGTACCTTCTGTGGGCCTAAACTATCAGTCAGATTCAGCTGAGCTGACTAAAAAGAGATGTTTGGGCACCAAGCCATTCAGAGCGTTCCTGCCACCAAGCCGTAATCTCTTCTGAGGTTTACGAGAATCAATAATCAGCTCCTGCTGCTTTTGTTTTTTTTGCTGGGCAGATAAATTCCCTTTGGGTAAAAAAATCTTCCATTTTAGAAGATTGTTTATTAATACATTCCTGTTCAGAAAAATTATCTTAATGCTACGAGCTTGTGTTTTAACTGTCATGACACTGTATTGGACTTTTAAACAAGTGTGCTCTTTTTCCTGTCCATTTAAAAGGTGTGTTAAGTAACTAAACCCCATTTTTACAATGGAGAAGCTGTGTTTATTTTACTTTGTGGGTCTGGCAAGGTTTTAAAGTCCTCTCTGTTGAAATGTCGTCACTTTAAATGCCGAGTGTCAACAAGCCGAAAAAAAAAACTGAAAACACAGCAAAAGAATGAATTTCGAAAATCCCTCTTACTCTTAAAACGTCTTTTTGCATGAGAGGAAAGTCCCACACTGCACCCCCCATGTCCTTGAACTTATTTATATCAACTCTGAGATTGCCATGCCTCAGAGAAATGGGAATATACTCGGATCACCATAATTTTACTCTGGGAAAGAAAACACTTGGCCACCATGGTGAACTTTGCCTTTTTCCTCACTGTAGTGCAATCTCAGAGTTGGTATACTTAGTTAGGGGGTATGTGGGAGGGTGAAACCCCGCACTTGGCTGGGTTTGATTTTGTTTGTTTATTTTGTTGTGGTGGCCAAGTGGTTCCTTTCCCAGAGTAAGACTGTGGTGATCTGAGCGTTCGTGAAAATAAGTTTTCGGTGAAGACATCTCATCTTTTTATGTTTCAGGTAAGTCAAAATTCGATTATGTAAAATAGATCCATATATGAGAGACACACACACATACATATATATGTCCTTGCACGCATAAATATGTATATACACAAGAACACCTACTCACACACAAACACATATATTCACGCAAACACACATTTTATATCTACACACAAACACAGACACACACACACACACACACACACACACACACACACACACACACACACACACACACACACACACACACACACACACACACACATTTACATTTTATACCGATACACACAAATATTATATATATATATATATATATATATATATATATATGTACATACACATCCATGCATGTACACACATACACAAACACATGTAGATTTTAATAAAACACTGAACGACTGCAAGCTGCTGGAAGTACTAAACACAGGAACCAGTAAATTCAGTATCAAAGACATCTTTTCCACATTGTTATCAATTAATAATTGTAGGAACTTGAGCCCAGCTTCATTAAAAAAAGTAATTAAAGTATCAAACATAGGATGTCCTATATTAATGCCATTAGGACATTTAAAGAAGCGCAGACCTTTAGGTACTATCCCAAGATCAATACATTTAGTAAAATAACAATTTTCTAAGTCAAGAGATTTGTACCTTTTAAGTAGCTTAAGCAAAAGGTCGCGTTGACCACTCATGTGACTGTCTGCGTTGGTAGATGGAATCCGTTTGTAGAAACCAAACGGATTATCATGGCGATTTAAAAGCCCTGTACAACTTGCGTGGTTGCTCTTATTGCCGTTATCATCCGGTCTCTGTTCTTTGTTGGTTCTTT
>NC_056746.1:462428794-462546294 GCF_019279795.1 Protopterus annectens
CACACACACACACACACACACACACACACCTATACATGCACACACACACACACACAATCATATATATATATATATATATATATATATATATATATATATATATATATATACACACATATATATATATATATATATTTATATACATATATATATATATATATATATATATATATATATATATATATATATATATATATATATACATACATATATATATATAAATCTATCCCTGATTTGGTACCTATATCTCAAAAGGACACAGGCAGCCTGTAAATGTTTCATCTCCCAGGACCCTGCTTTTCGGCTAGGAATAGTTCCTAACATACTTTGTGTACTTTTGTGGATAGAATTTTAAAAAATATTGTTGACACAATTGATTACTTACTTAAAGATTTGTGGGACTTTTTGTCCAAAACTAAAAGTGAATGGTACAATGACAATGTTATTTTTTCTACCATAGATATTATTGACTTATACGCTTCAATTCCCCACAAAAAGGGCTTGGAACTTTTCCATGAAGCCATCAGGGAGCTTTCTCCCTTTTCTGACACAATGGTCAATTTCCTTATGGCTGTAATGGAGCATGTGTTAACTAGTAATTTTTTCATGTTTGAAGGCGAGTTCTATTGGCAAAAACAGGGGGTAGCTATGGGTGCTACATGTGCCCCCATATATGCTAACATGGTGCTTTATGTGTGGGAAAAGAAATACATTTTTACTAGTATTTACAAACATTTTTGGTTTACATACCATCATTTTTGGACGATGCATTTATTTTATGGAAGAACGACTCTGTTGACTTAAAATAATTTATGGATTACATCAATCAGGTTTGTCCCTACTTTAATTTTACAGCCAAACACTCAACGGACTGATAGACTACTTGGATGTTACCACTCTTAAGGATTTTACAAACCAAAGGTTTGTCTCAAAAATTTTCAGGAAGGAAACTTTTTCCAACAGCTATTTGGATTTCCAAAGTAGTCACCCAACCCATACAAAAAGAAATATATACAAGGGTCAGTTGGTCAGGGCAGGAAGAATGTGTTCTACCAAGGAGATTTTTTTGAAGAACTAATTAACATCAAGGAATTGTTTAGGGTGAGGGGTTACCCCCAGACCATTCTTGATAAAACAACAAAAGAAATGAAGGAAGGTTGGGGATCCAAATACAAACCTTTCTTAGGTAGTGGTGAATTGATCCAAAAAACCCTGAATAGTTTTAAAAGAAAGGAGGTTTATAATACAAGTATGGTTATTCCTTTCAGGGTTGGTTAAAACACTTAGGGATATTATTTATAGGAATTGGAATATATTCAAGGGGAACCTTGACATTTTTCGACTCTTAGGTCAATCACCAAACTTTATATACAAAGCAGGTAAAAATTTAAAAAATTGAATGGAGCATGTTGTATTACCTAGATCTTTACACATTAAAGGAACCACTAGATGTGGACACTGCGATCAATGCTTCTTTGTTTTGGATAAGGACATTGCATACCCCAAAGCTTACAACACTGGTATGTGTCTACAAAAAGGCATTTGTAATACCAGAGGTGTAATATATATTTCTATAAGCCAAACGTGGAAATTTTATGTGGGCAAAGCAACCAGGAACCTTAAGACTTGGATTTATGAGCACTTATATGCCATCAGTAAGAACAACACTAACAAATGCCCATTATAGACACACTTTAGTTTGCCCGGGAGACACGACCTTTAAATTTGGGATTTTGGAAGTTGTGCCATATAACTTTAGAGGTAGATGGTGGGAACTACAAGTTGATTTGAGATAATTTTACTGGATTATTAAATTAAATGCTTTGGAAGTACCAGGTTTAAATAATTTAATTTCCCTGGTACCCATTTTAAGGAAAAAGGCTTTAACTTTTTGAATTCATACAACATTCAATTTTTATAACATTCAGTCATTTTTATTGTATTTTTTTTACTGTGGTTTCATGTGTATAATATCTAAGGTGCTTTCATACATTTTTTAAAATGTCTTTAAAATGTCTCCAAAATGTTTTATTAGAGACAATTGACATTCCTTTATTTTTTACTGGTAACCTGTTTGATGTCCTTTACAAACGGATTTCTTTGAATTATATACATATATATCAACTCCGAGATCACAGTACTGTGGGAAAAGGGCCAATACCCTGACGCTCACTTTATCAGCAAAGTGGGTGCAAAGTTAATTTCTGTGAATTCGGTCCAAAGGCGTGTAGTGCCTCTTTCAGCGAAGCAGATACAGCTGGACATAGCTTAACTTAAGTTCTTCTGTTGGCAAAGCCATAATTGAGCTTGTGTAGGTGACTCGATCTGATTGCATTTTACAATTTGATATTGCCTGCTTTCTTTATTTGTATTACAGTTTGCTTGCTAAGTACTGACTGTATTTTCAGTTACCGCATATACCCTATAGCCGAGCGTGCACAATCCTAAGTAATGGCTACCTGTTAGCTGGCCCTCCATAATTCTAAAGCAGTTTAGTTTTACTGAATCTTGAATGCGGAACCTAAATAGCATAGAAAGCGGAACCTAAATAGCAGTCTTCAGTATTCATGTAAGTACCAAGGCTAGCTAATAATAGTTACTATAACATTTTCACCCACTCCGCTTTACTTTTTCTAACCTTCTTTTTATTCATTATAAACACTTAATTTATTGCTATCATATTCTCTTCTTTTCAGTGTATTTTATGGTTTTCTCCTGCTCACTACAACAAATTATAGTCTTCCGTAATGCGACTGTGAGTTTTTAAATTTTTACTCAGCTGTAATATGCCGCGGTGATGCAGCGGTAGCATTGTTGCCTCACAACAAGATGTTCTCCGGTTCAATTCTCGGCTGGAGTGGGCTCTCCTTCTGTGTGGAGTCTGCATGTCCTCTCCGTGGTTGGGTGGCATTCAAAAGACATGCGTAAATGGGTGTGCCTTAGTTGAAGGCTGGATGTCGAGCTGGCACCTCGACGTTCGTGAAAATGTATGCCAATCATTAGCAGACCGGAGTTCTGCTGTGGCGACCCCTAACCGAGAAAAGCCAAAAGACAAACAACTGCAGCTTTTGCTGCTCTCACATTTGATGTAACATATCTCTGTAATACAACTCACTGTTTTCTTGCACATAAGTTTCCCCCCTGATGGACTCACCTGGCTGTTTCTACGTGTTCCCTGGGTCTGCCCACTTTTCCTTCTTTTGTATCTCTTGTCTGATTACTTTGCGTGACTTGTTTCTTTTTCTCAGAATGCTCTGCGCCATATGTGACTTACCAGTATTGGCGCCATTTGTTCAAACTACTGCAGTCTGTGTAGAAATCCCCACCCCACCATGTTGTTTTAGAGAGTGTCCTCACTCAACAGGTATATTTCAATTGTATTATATTGTTTCTTTACATTTCCATCCCTACTTCTTTTCATTCCTTGTAAATTTATGTGGCACACGTTAGTAACAACATACTTATTCGGACACAACCGACATTTTTGTTTCTATACTACGTTTGGGTGCTGTGACGCAGTCTGTGCAGTAGATAAACAGAAGTCTTACTTCAAAACTGTTCCCGCTTTTGACGCAGTATTTACCACTGTCCCTCTTAATCCCTCCTAAAACTAGTGACTTTTGAAGCAAAGATGATGAATTACACGTAATGAATAATGATAATAATTAATAGTTATAGACTTTTTTACTTCAGAAAATGTGTATTAATTCATGTGCTCTGATTCTGTCAATATCTCAAGTTAATAGTATTAAGATTTTAAAAGTGTCCCTGATTTTTTCTGGATTTGTCCCTGATTCTGCTAAAATTTGTCCCTGATTGATTGAGAGCTATTACAGAAATATAGCCAATTTCTGAAACATAGAGTAGTTACTGTATTTTAGGCCACTAAATGTTGCCTACAGTAAAGCATATAGTGCATTTTGCACGTTTTTTGTATATCTGTAGTACTCTAACTTAGTTTTCAATTCAGTAGAGTGTTACTTTGATATATTTGTGTCTGGCTAATTAAATGTGTATCTGGACTTTCTGCATATTCACTCTTTAGCATCTTTTTAAGTACATATTGTTTTCTTTCTTTGTAACGTTAATAACCCTATATATATAGGTTATAGGAAATGTAATTGTAATGATTTTACTGATTTACATTTTCAGTGTCATTTGTTCTTTAACTTGACAGCTGTTATCAGTGATTTCCCTAACTGTACACATTTGCCTATTTTTCCCCCCTACCTGTTGTACAGCTGTTTTTCTCACCATAATATCCTTTCTGTTTATTTTTTTCCTTGGCCTCTTTCACTACCCACTTTCTGGCTAGAAGACAAACCATAAGTGTCTCACTAGTGCAATGAGCTTTTTAACCATACCTGGCATTAAACAAAACAGACATGGATGGACACAGCTCAACATTAAATTGAGTTCTACTGGCAGAAGCCCTAATAGAATTTGTGTAAGTGACTGCTCAGTCTAATTGCATTTTTCAATTTGATATTGGCTGCTTTCTTTACTTAAGTTTGCTCTTTATCTAGTGGCTGCATTTCAGGTTACGCCACGTACTCTGTAGCTGAGCATGCACATTCCTGCTAAGTAGTGGCAACCTGTTAGATGGCCCTCTACAACCTAAAGACAGCTTAGTTTTATTGACTCTTTCTCCTATTACCCCCTTAGAAAGCCTTCCCTAAATACCAGTTGTCCATATCCAAGTAAGCACCTAAGCTACAGAATAATATGTACTATAACATTTTTACCCCAGCCACTTCTTATTTTTTTCTAGCCCTCTCTTTATTTTATTTTTTATTTATTACATTTGTTAACCAGGTAATGTCTGTCTAGGCTAGGAGCCCATTTCCGCCGGAGATCCTTGAAGAAAAACTCCAAGAAATAACAATGTTAACACTAATGATTATATATAAAGAAATACAAATAACAGAGTATACATATGTAAAATACTGCAGACACAAATAGCAACAGTGAGAGTGTGACTGCTAACATTGGTACCAAGTCAGTTGCTGTTTACAAATCATTTTTGAGCTTAGTGTATGTGAAACCATGTCATACAGGTTAGTGGAAAGTAGTTGTGAAATAAGCAGTGCAGAATAAAGATGAAATAAAGGAATGGGAAAAGGTAGAGATAGAAGCGAAAGGAGGACAGATAGGAATTGGGTAAGGATTAGTTAAGTACTGGAGCTGGGAAAAGTTTAGCCAGGAGTGTGGCAGGAGCAAAGCCAATGAGTTTCAACCCTTTAGCAGTATTCTGAAGTCATGAAAGTTAGGAGTTTTGGAGATGAGCTGTGGGAGAGTGTTCCAAAGTTTGGCTATTTTGGAAGACTAGAGGGAATCTTCATGTTGGTTGTGGGTAACTTTTAGCATAAGTTTGTTGGAGGATCTGAGGGACCAGGGATTGGAACTGCATTGGACTAGATTGGCAAGTGCAGGGTAGTAGTTGGGTTGGTGGAGTGGAGTGGAGAGGTTTGTGCGCCATGATATGTTGATTGAGTGATAAAAGGTTATGGAGTTTAAGCCAGTTCAGTTGGGAAAGAGCTGTGCAGTGGTGGGATCTGTGAGGATGATTAGAGGCACATTTGGCAATTTTGTTGTAGTAGAATTCTAAGTTATTGAGGTCGGACTTACGCAGGTTTGTGAAGATGAGAGAACCGTAGAGTAGGGAGGATAGTAGGTGTGATCAAGCAGTAGTCAACCTGGCATTTAGAGTAAGGTATAGATTAGCCCGGTAGAGGGTGCCCAGTTTGATATGAACCTTTTTGATAGAGATGTATCAAATTTTAGATTACCATCTATTGTGACACCCAGGAGTTTAGTCTGGTTTGTGGGTTCTATCTTGATTCCATTAGAGAAGAGGATTGAGAGGGGACTGGCATGGTTCTGATTTTTTGTTTCTGAAAACTATTAACTTAGTTTTGTTATGGTTTAGTATTAGTTAATCTGAGAGATATTTTTCTATATCCCAGAAAGCAGTTTGCATTTTTAGTTGAAGTTCCTGGGGGGAGGGGGCTGAACAGATTAGAGTAGCATCATTTGCATACTAGACAATGGAGGCTAGTAATCGAACTAAGATTATTTGTAAATATAATAAAGAGGAGAGGACCAAGTATGGAGCCTTGGGGAACATTTAATTTCTTGCTATCATATTCTGTTTTGCTAGGTGTATTCAATGGTTTTCCCCTGCTTTGGACAATAGATTCTAGTATTTTGTAATATAACTGTTTTAACCTTTTAAGTTTTCTCCTTAGTTACGACTGCTCTCAAATTTGATATAAGATATCTCTATAATACAAATCGCTGTTTTCTCACAGATAGTTTTTTCCTGTAGGATTCATCTGGCTGTTTCTAACCACTCTGTTCGCCTACCCTATTCCCAGATCCCTACATTTATACTTAACAAACCTCTTCCCTTTCTGACATCTTCTATCAGTTCCCACCATCACTTAATTGACCATTTCCCCTCTTTCATCATATTTTCTTTAAATTCTCTCCCCTTTAAAAACAAACCACCTTACTCTACTAATTTTTCCAATCCATATAATCCACATCTCATTTATCTTCTGTCTTAACGCCTTATACACACGTTATTACTACTGTTACAATGATTAAAAGCCACATATCTTAACCACTTACCACCTAACAAACTCAATATTTTTCATCTATCTTACTACTTCCACTCCATCCACCTTACTTATAACTACCCGCTACTCTATATCTTATCTTCCTATTCCCCACTGACAATACTCCTCTTGTAATTCACTCCCTTTTCTCCTTAAACCCCTAACAACCTTTTTGCACTCCTGTTCATTCTTTGTAGCTACTGGAAGGTTCCAGGACTTTGTCACACCATACTGCTGTTCCTCAGTACTTTTTCACCGTGCTCTGCAAGTTTATATTATTCTGCTGTCACACTGTACTGCCACTTTCTCAATACTGCTTATTTCCTCAATACTCTCTTCCCAGTGCTCTGAAATAGTTTTTATATTTTGCCACACTTTACTGTTGCTACCTCAGTACCTTTTTCCCAGTGCACTGAGATTACCTTTCTTCCCAGTATACTAAGGGTGTTTTAGCACTCTTAGATTGCGCTGCTCCACACTTAACGAGTTCATATTCTATCCCATATTTTTTCTGACATATTACATTCCTACTTCACCATGCTTTTCCTGTCTCCTCATTTTTCTCTCTTTCTACGCTCTCATCCTACCCAATCCCTATCTCATCTAGACTAATTTCTACCACTTGCACACCCACTCTATACTACCACTCTGTTCCTTACTCTTTACCAATTTCTCCTAGCCTTTATCAAATCTCTCCTTTACTCTTTGCTAATCTCAGAATATTTTATTACCCCATCCAGCCACCTAACACTAAACTCATCTCTAATAACTCCAAAACTAAAATCACATTTTTCAACTTTGTAACAGTCTTTTATTACTATGCTGTGATATTACCCCTAATCCAGGACCAAGCAACACTACCTGTCTGTCCTCTGGTAATAATCTATTAACACACAATAAACTTAAATTTTTCTCTATAAATGTTCATAGGTTCATAGGTTCATACTAGGCTATCTGCCCTAGGGCATTTACAAGCCTAGCCAGAGTGTGTTTGGCTTTTGCCACCCATTTTAAAATGAATTTTGCTATGCCCTTTTTCGAGGTTAGTATACTGTGCATCTGTCTAACAGTGACACAGAAGTGATACCCGGAGTAAATCTATGATCTCCCATCCACTCATCAAGATTCCTCTTGAAGAGAGTCAATGAGGGACTCTGCCTAACCTGGACTGGGATTTTATTCCAGAGTGAAGGGAGCCTCTGGGTTATGAATCTGTCCCTCCAGCATGTCCTATTTATTTCAGTGCTGAGGTTCAAGTCTCTCGAGCGCGTAGCTCGATGGGATTTGGATTTTCTGAGGTGCAGCATGTCCATTAATTCCAGGTTGGACATGGCTTTATACGTCAGGCAAAGATCACCTCTGAGCAGGCGGTATGCCACTGAGTAGAGCTGGAGTTTCTTTAACTGGGCAGCATATGGAATCTGTTTGAGCCTTTTGATCCTCTTGGTGAGGTACTTTTGGGGTCTTTCCAGTTGCTGCAGGTGTCTGGTAAGGTACATCCCAAAAGGGACATTGTACTCAATTATGGGCCTGATGAGGGATGAGTAAAGAGGCACGATGACCTCCCCTGATCTAGATGTGAATCCCTTCATGATTAGGTGGGCTATATAAAATGATTTTCTAACCACTTTGGCCACATGGTTGTCAAATGAGAGATTGCTATCAACTTGGGTCCCTGGGTCCCTAATTACTTCTTCCGTACTTAATGGATTACCATCTATGTGGTAATTTGTGGGAACTTTGTTTTTGCCGAAGGGGATGACTATACACTTTTTGGCGTTTAGCTTGAGGCCATGGCTCTGGCACCAGTTGTCTGTTTCTATGAGGCCCTTTAGTAGGATGCTTGTGTCGGCTGGAGAGTCGATTATGGTGCCCAGTTTGCAGTCATCTGCGAACTTGGTCAGCCACAGTCCTTCCGTGTTGGCCTGTACCTCTGAGAAATATATACCGAACAAGAGAGGTCCCAGGACTGAGCCTTGTGGGATGCCACTTGTAACTGGTTTGTAGTCTGACATGGCTCCAGCAATTCTAACCATGTGGGTTCTGTCCTTGAGCCAGTTTGCAACCAATCTAGAGACATAGGGGTTTATATTTAAGCTGGTGAGCTTATCTATAATGCCCAAGTGGGGTATTGTATCGAAGGCTTTTGCAAGGTCCAGGTAGGCTGTGTGAACCACCTTCCCCTCGTCAATGGCCTTGGTGACTGTTTCAAAGAAATTGACCAGGTTTAAGAGGCAGGATCTGCCCTTAACAAAGCCAAACTGGGTAGGATCCAGTGTCTGTAGGTCCCCAATATCTTTATTTATGAGGTCCATGATGATCCTTTCCATAGCTTTGCAGACCAAGCTAGTCAGGCTTGTGGGGCGATAGTTTCCAGGATCTGTTGAGGCACCACCTTTGTGGAGAGGGACCACTGTTGCTGTACGCCACTCTTTGGGTACATATCCTGTAGTAAGGCTGAGATTGAACAGTAGTTTTATGTTTGGGTTTAGTTCTTCTTGGAGTTCATGTAGGATGCAGCCCAGGACACCGTCTGGTCCCATTGATGCTGTGTTTTTTGCTTTGGAGAGGGCGGCTCTTACCTGAGCATCTGAGATGTCAGGGGGGGCAGCACTCTGCTGGGATAGATATTTGCCCTTTTGGTGGGGAAGGGGGGGGGGTGTTTGCGCTGAACCTGTCAGCTAGGATGTTGGCAATGTCTGTGGGTTTGGTGTATTTTTTGTCATTTTGGACTAATTCTGAGCATATCTGGGAATTTTTTTTTCTTTTTTTGCAACAAACAGCAGGAAAATGCAATAAATATGTAACACAGGCTAGCGCACTTGAGTGTGTAGCCTCAACAGGTAAATGCAACAAACAGGGCAAACTTTAAAAGTGAAGGTGCAAAAACAACTTTAAACAGTTTAAAACAGTTCAAGAAGCAGAAATACTTGCAGTTTAGCTAGATCGGACAGTCGCCCAGGTAGTAGCAGCAAAAAAAAAAACACTTTTATCAGGTTAGCAGTTGCTCTTTTAGCCTCTCTGCTGCTAGCACCACTCTGCAGGACCACGAGGAGCTTGGCTGAGTAGTAACAAGTGCAAAAACCACGCCAAAGTGGGTTTTATACAGGGGGACTTGAAAGAGCTAGAAATTGGCCCAAAATGGCCAATAGACTACCAGATTCTTGTGCTGGGAACACTCCTCCAGGGATAGATAGGCTGCTCTAAGCTCTCCACTGCCACTGGTGAACAAAGAAGCCTCCCTTTATCCAAGAAAGGAAATGGGCAACACAGGAACTTTCCAAAAGTCCAGAATACAGCAAAGCCTGTAGTTGGACTACTCTAGGTCAGGAAAGACGGGAAACAAGGATAATTTTTTTTTTCTTTTTTGCAGCAAACAGCAGGAAAATGCAATAAATATGTAACACAGGCTAGCACACTTGAGTGTGTAGCCTCAACAGATAAATGCAACAAACAGGACAAACTTTAAATTACAAGCGCAAAAGCGCGCTAAAGTTGGCTTTAAAGCAGGGGGTTAGAAAGAGATAGGAAATGGCCCAAAATGGCCAATAAGCTACAGGTCACTGGGCTGGAACCACTCCTCAAGGGACAAATAGGCTGCTCAGAGCTCCCCACTCTCATTGGTGAACAAAGAAGCTTCCTCCTATCCAAATAAGGATATGGGCAACACAGGAACTATGACACAGCACAGAGATCAGCAATACCTGAAGACTGGACTATTCTAGTTCAGTAAAGGTGGGAAACAAGGATTTTTTTTTTTTTTTTTTAAGTAGCAGAAATTAGGTACAGAAACACAGTAAATGCTTTAATTCGGCTAGCGGACTTGAGTGTGTAGCCTACTAGTTGCCTGTATCACTCTGCAGGACACCAAGAGGAGTTGTGTGGAGTTGTATACAATAACAAACTTTTTAAATCACAGATTCACTAAGAAAAAAAAAACTGGCGTTTTAGGCAGAATTAGTTAAGACAGCAAGAAAAGCAGAAAACTGATACTTAATCACTCCAAAGTCACTCTTTGTCTCTCTGCTGCTGAAGGCTCTGCAGAACACCTGGAAGGCACTTGCTGAGCGGAATACAAGTGCAAAAACTGTGCAAATGAGGTTTTTATAGCAGGGAAGTGAAAGAGATACAAATTATCCCAAAATGGCCAATAAACTACTAACTTCTGGGCTGAAACCACTCCTCCAGGGACAGATAGGTTGCACAAAGGTCCCCTCTCTCACAGGTGAACAGAGAAACTTCCTTCTATCCAAGTAAGGTAATGGCAACACAGAAACTTGTAACACAGCCCTGGATTCAGCAATAACTGGAAAACTGGACTATACTAGTTCAGAAAGGTGGGAAACAAGTATATCATTTTTTTTTCAGAAAATAGAGCAGTTACAATCAAAATTAGCCCAAAAAGGCCAATAAACTACCAACTTCTAGGCTGAAACCACTCCTCCAGGGACAGATAGCCTGCTCAAAGCTCCCCTCTCTCACAGGTGAACAGAGAAACTTCCTGAAATCCAAGTAAGGTATGGCAGCACAGAAACTTGAAACACAACCCTGGATTCAGCAATAACATGAAAACTGGACTATACTAGATCAGAAAGGTGAGAAAGAAGTATATATATATATATATATATATATATATATATATATATATATATATATATATATATATATATATATATTTTTTTTTTTCCAGAAAATAAAGCAGATACAATCAAAACAACACTTTACCCAATTGACCAGTTAAAAAGCTTAAAACTAAGCTCTGTTCCAGCAGTCTTCAATCAGACAAGTTCTAACTGCACAGTCCTGCCACTAGGGTACAGAGAAACCTTCTCCAAAAAAGACGGCCTGGGTCAGTGCACAATTCATACAAACAAAGCTAGATCCAGCCGGCCTGAATCTAGTCTATGCTACAGCAAACAAGGCATACCGATTTCAGAAAGAAACAATTCAAGTAAGCATGCACAATAAGTCTTTAACCAGAAATTCCCAGCTCAGAAGGGCAGAATCTAGCCTCTCCTCCCACAAGAGTGCAGACCACAAACCTTCTTAATGTAAAATAACTGGCCTGAAGCCCAAGTCCTTAACCTAGAACTAATACACTTTTAGTATAACAGACACTGAGCTTTCAATCAGCAGTTCCCAACTTAGAAGGATGTACGCTACCTGTCCTCACAACAGTGCAGAACACAAACCTTCCTAATGTAAAACAACTGGTTTGAAGCCCAAGTGCTTAAACCAAGGGCCTTAGAATAACAGTTACAATTTAATCAGGCTACTAACAAGCAGTAATAAAGGTAGCAGAATAAATTTAATTGAGTACTTTTAAAAGAGGCAAAAGCAAAATAAGGAAATAAAGTAGGAAGAAACACAAATACAGTAAGGCAGATAAAGTGCAATTTTTTTTTTTTGAGATGGAGGAAACAGAGCAGATTAAGATACTATAGGGGAATGCCCTTCCCAAGTGCTCTCTCTGTACACTGCAGAGGAGATGGGACTGGTAAGAGTATCCAAAATCAAAATATGATCTCACTGTACTCAGTTGAGTGAGCGAATGAGATGGGTCCAGGAGGAGTGTGCAAAAAGAGATTTACAGCAGGGGCGGGCAATTCCAAAGCCACCAAGATTAACACCACAACAAGAAACACGGAGGGTGGGTGGGGAACTACTGCAGAGATTCAGAGACACACACAACATTTACTGAATCCAAGACACACAATATTTACTCACTCAAATCTTAAATAAGTGCAGAAAATATACTTAAATCAGCTTATGTCCAGTTGATATATGCAGACAAGTCTCAGTAGCCAGCAACTCGATTTAAAATGTATGCAACATATGCAATAAAACCACTGAATTTCTTGCTTGAATAACCTAGTACTACCCCAACATACTTGCCATCTCTGAAACCTGGTTCAAACCACATATTAAAAGACTCTGAAATACTTCCCCCAGGATTTAATATGCTTAGGACAGAGCATCCTAATAAAAAAGCTGAGAGAGTCGCCATAGTTTATTCAACCCATTACTCCCTTACCACTTATAACAATCTCATTCCCAGCTTAAGTAATGCTGAATTAATCATCTCTAACCTTAAATTAAGCAAACATAAAAGCCTCAGTATAATTGCTCTTTACATCCCCCAGTAACAATTTATCTACGCATACTTACCTCTTGATGAAGCAGTCGATAAGTTTGAAACAGTATTTCTAAACACATTAAACAGCCTAGCCCCATCTTAGGAGAAAAATAACCAAATCTAATTTTTCTCCTTGGCTGTCATCGCACACAAAATCCATCATGCATAACAGAGATAAGGCCTGGAAAATACACCTGAAACAAAAATCTCTTATTTGTTATATTATACAGAACTGTGTAATCTGGTAAAAAACCCACAAGGATTAAAAAACTCTTATTACTCAGATCCTCAACATACCAACAAATCCAGTCTAAAGATATTCTGGCAATCTATCAAAAACATTCTTCATCCTGGAACAAATTCAGTGCCACAACCCTCCACCAATGACACTAACTTTGATATAGCCTCCCAGTTTAATTCCTTTTTCATTGTCACCATAACCAACAACTTCTCCTCCACTTTTATTACCCCCCCAATCTCCCATATCCTACTCCCAGTTTCCATTCTTTCTCAAACCTGTCCCTACATGTGTTATCAAAAACCTGCTTACCAACCTTAAACCCTGCTCTCCTTCTAATAATCTTCCCAACAAATTTCTAAAAAATGTTGCTGATTCCATAGCCTACCCCATCTCTGTTCTCAGTAAAAGATCTGTCAATGAAGCATATGTTCCTTCCCTCTGGAGAAAGTTCTTTGTTATCCCACTTCACAAGGTAGGGGAACTTCACAGAACTATCTAACTACAGGCAAATGCTATTCTGCCACCACTATCCAAAATTTTGGAAACATGTATCCACAAAAAACTTCTTAACCAGTCTTTCCCACTAAGCATGCATGTATTCATACCTGTACACAGTACCACTATGGCTCTCAGCTTCCACTGATACAGTCAGTAAAGCCAGAGATATGGGTAATTTTGTCTCATCCTTTTTCCTTGATCTTTCTAAAGCTTTTGATACTGTCTCTTATCCTAAACTCTTATCACAACTTTCTTGTCTTGGCTCTACTAACAATACCATATTATGGTTCTTCAGTTAGTTATCTAATAGACACCAGTCAGTTAAGTGGGACTCCACTCAATTCCCTTATCTACCTGTCAGCACTGCAATTCCACAGGTCTCAGTCCTCATCCCTCTCCTCTTTAATATGTTCATTAACAATGTTTAATTGAATCCAAGCAAGCACCTCTCATACAGTATGCTGACTACTCTATTCTGCTCCTCTAACAACCTTACTCAGCTGCAAAGTTTAACACAAGGCGTCTTTAACTCCATTGAGACCTGGCTTGCCAATAACCAACTCTTATTAAAAGCCAAAAAAACAAAACTCCTATTATTCTTTTCCTAAACAAAATTCTCTAGATAAAATAAATTTTAGAGTAACATCATTAAACAATCTTTTTAAGCTAGGGTATACCTACCTGGTGAAGCACCATGTAGATACAGAACTCCAGTGGCCAGTCAAACAACCCCCTTACAAGGCATCTGAAAGAGCTAGGCAAACGCTGAGAGAATAACTGTAAGAAATGTTGCAAGTGGGGGGTAATCCAAGAGTCCAACAGTCCTGGGGCCTCAAGAATGATGCTAATGCCAAAGAAGGATGCCAGCATCAGGCATTATGTGGACTACAGAAAACTAAACAGTCACACAGACAGATACTAACCACATGCTTAGGGCAGATGAAGCCCTAGGGCAACTGGATGAGGCCAGGTATCTAGGCACTACTAACTAAACCAAGGTTTACTGATGAGTATTCTCGGCACCTGCAGACAGGAAAACATCAGCATCTGTGACCCAATTTGTATTATATAGGCCTAGAAAAATACCCTTTGGAATGAAGGGTGCCCTAGCAGCTTTCTAGAGGCAAGTAGATTGCATTCTAACAGGAGTAAAACATTATGTTTTTGTTTAGCTGGATAACACAGCCACCTATCTGGTCATGAGTAAAATGTGTTTAACATGTTAGGGAGGTGTTGGGCAGACTGTAAAGGGCAGGCATGACTATCAAGACTAGCAAATGTCAAGCAGGTATGGCAGAGGTATGTTATCTGAGCAATAGAGTGAGTAGTGGAAGGATTACACCAGAACTTACAAAAATTGAATCTATTTGGACATGGCCCACCCTGTATCAAGAAGTAGGTTAGGGCTTCCTTAAGGAGATAGGATAATACAGAATGTTTGTGCTCCTCCATAGTATGATAGCTACTCCCATACAGACTTTACAAGCGAAAATAGTTCAGATAAGGTTGTCTGGACTCCAGTCTGTAAGCAAGCAGTTCAAACACCCAAAGAATCTCTGACTGGATCCCTAGTACTGGCCAATCTCAGTTATAGAGAATAATTAATTGTACAGGTAGATGCTTCCAGCTATGGGTTCAGGGCTGTATTTAGGTTTCCTCAGAGGAGGAAGAGTGCTATATTGTGTACTTGAGCCATAAACTTCAACTTGAGGAATTCTGCACAGCCATAGAGGAGTGTTTGAATATAGTCTAGTCTATGCAAATGCTGCAACCATATCTGTATTGAAAAATGTTCACCATGGTTACAGACCACAACCCTTTAAAATGGTTATATACGGCAAGCTGGTAGGATGTAAAGCTTCTTATGTGAAGTTCGTACTTGCAGCACTGTAACATCAGTATCCCACATAAGAGTGGCACTGCTAATACCAATGTTGATAGTCTGCCTTGGAAAGGAGAGGGTGTCTTTTGATTCGAGCACTGTTTATTTTTTAAACACCTATATTAAACATGACATTAGAAAGTTAAAGTAAAATGGAAATTTTATTAGCAAGTTTATAACTCGTAAAAATAAGTATGAATTTATAGTTAATTGCAAAAATGGCACACTGGAAAATGCTTTCACTTAATGTTAATAGAATTAACACTCCCAATAAAAGAGGATCCTTGTTCATATATTTTAAATATCCTCTTCCCTAATAAAACTCCCCAAGAAACTGCCACCTTACTTAATACCTACTTTATTGACTCTATTCAAAGGCTAACCCAAACCTGCCAAAGTCAAAACACCTCACACACCACACATACTACAACCAAGACTACTGTTTTCTCACTTAACCCTGTCTGCACTGCTTACATAAAATCCCTTCTGCTAAAACTCAAACCATACTTTTCCTCCTATGACAACCTTCCTCCCCTCTTTCTCAAACTTGCAGCCCACTCTATAGCCTATGCTGTCTCAATCCTCATAAACAGATCCATCGAAGAAGCCACTGTCCCCCGACATTTGGAAATTCTTCTTCACCATACCACTTCACAAAGGAGGCAACTCCACAGATCCATCTAACTACAGACCCATCACCATTCTCTATTCACTGTCCAAAATCTTTGAAAAATACATTCACAAGCAGCTTCTAAAACACCTAATAGACAATAACCTTCTCACTCCTATCTAACACAGCTTCAGACCCAAGTATAGTACTACCACAGCCCTATTATCTTTCATCCACACTGTAGCTGAAGCCAGAGACAAAAATATTCTCATATCTTCCCTCTTTCTCGACTTCTCCAAGGCTTTTAACACTGTCTCTCATCCCAGGCTTATTGCTAAACTAACTGATATCAACATATCCCCTTCCACTATCCAGAGGTTCATTAGCTATCTCTCAAACAGGCTCCAGTTTGTGCACTGGCAGTCAGCCTGTTCTCCTTTCCAACCTACCCAAACTGGTGCCCCTCAAAGGTCTATCCTTGGTTGTCTCCTTTTCAATATATTTACTAATCAACTATATTCCTCCTCTGCCTCCTCATAGCTCATACAATATGCTGACGACTCAACCCTCATATCCTGCTCTGACACCATCTCCAACCTTTTCTCCATCACCCAAAACACTTTCTCATCTGTAGAAAAATGGCTTACTTACCATAAACTCATTCTCAGCCCCCCTCAAAAAAACTAAGCTACTATTATTCCTTCCTAAATCTCTCTCCCATCACAAACCCACTTTTACCATCTCATCTGCTGACAACACACTTAACAAAGCAGAACCACACACCAAACTACTTGGTACTATAATTGATGACCAGCTAATATTCGACATTCACATACAACACTGCATTAAAAAAAACAAAATGGGTCTTCTTTATAGAAGTAAAAAAATTCCTAGCTTCCATATCCAAACCCACACTAGTTCATGCCTTCCTCCTTCCATGCCTTCTATATTCCTCCCAAATTCTGACCCATCTGTAATCATCCCTACTTACCAAGCATGAACATACCTATAACAATATAGCCAGGTTTGCGTGTGACCAGCCTTGTAGAACACATCATTGCCTTGCCCTGAAAAAACTTCATTGGCTCAAATTCCCCAGCTCCTGCTCCTTTTCCAGCTGCATCTTGCACACTCCTTGCTAAACAAGCCCTCAGTCTGTCCCTGTATTTATTCCTTAGTATCCCCCTTTCATCCCTGCTCATCTACTTCGTAGCTCTGGTCAGAATTTACTTGCCATTTATAAACTAAACATAAATATTGGCAAAAACCTCTACAAAAGCTCAATATCCCAAGCCTGGAATAAGCTTTTCCCAGACATCTGTAGCATTAAAAAGAACACTTAAACTTTAAATCCTGCCCTTGTCACTATCCCACTTAATTTCCTCCCCTCACTCCCAAACTCTCCTGGCTCTGATTCCTCCTTCCCACTTTTGTTTGCTGTGCAGTTATTACTATTGCATCCTTGAACTTCTACTACTGTACCAGGCCTTACAAAATGAAAAAAAATGTTTCTTGCTTTGTTTACTTGTTGATGATATTATCTATATTTATTACTTTTAACACTGTATGACTACACATACTGGAACTTTTCTCCTCGGGTCTCTAGTGAAAACTGATATTATGACTCAGCTGGACTAACCCGATTAACAAATGTCAAATAAATAAATATACGGCTATTGCTTGAGCTTTCTCAAATCGCAATGCACTATGTATTCATCTAGAAATTAATAATAAAGTATTAATGATTTATAGAATTCCTGCTTATGTAATTAACCTAATTTCAAATAATTTTTCAAAAAGAAATCTCATAATATATAGAGTTTAATGATGATATAATAATAATAATAATAACAGCAATCTAGTTATGCAATATTATGTCATTATTTTAAAATTCACACATATCAAATAATTAAATATTGGTGTTATAACAATCAAAAAATGGGATGAAAAACTGAAAGATTTACAAAATAATTTGTATAAAACTAAATTAGATTTAAAAAGAGGTGATAACAGTAAGTTTAAATTAACTGAAGAACTTAAAAAATGCCAACAAATCTTAACCTATAAAACTGAATTAGCTTTAGAAAAATAAAACTGAATTCATATGAAACTATTCCTAAGGGTCTTCATAGACTTGCTAATAGATTTAAATTATTTAGTAATAGAAAGTAAATTAACTTCTTAATTAATGAAACTAATGGTAAAAAAAAACATTTTGGATATTGAAAATATTTTAAATATATTTATTTCAAAAACTGGATGATAATTTAAACAGTTTTAAAAAAAATATTAACAATAAAGTATTGCAAGAAAATATTGAAAATCTAATGAAAAAGATTTTCTATTAATGAAATTAAGAAACAAATAAAAAAAGTAACAAGGTCTAGGACATGATGGCATTATTTCAGAAATTTATAAACTTTTACCTCATAACATGCTGTCATTATTTTGGAAAGTTTGCATTCAAATTGATTGTGAAATTCCTCCATCCTAGAAGTACTGTTTAGTATCACCAATTTTAAACAGGGCAAAGATCCTGAAAGATGCACCTCTTATAGACCTATTTCAATATTAAATGCAAATTATAAAATATTTGTCTATCTTAAGTGAAAGAATAAAAATATTTGCTAAGGATTTAATATGTAATGATTAGGGAGGTTTTATTCTTCATAGAAAGACATATGATATACAATTCTGTTATTGATTATGCTAATTCTAAAACAAATAAATTAAGTATTATAACTTTAGATGTAGAGAAAGCATCTGATACCATTAACTGGCGACATCTTTTTAAATGCTTAGAACATTTTGGTTTTACAAGCCAGTTTATTGAATTACTGTTAAATATGTGCAGAGGCTATAAATCTTTTGTTAAAAACTGGTATTTTTTTATTATATGTTTTGATATTAATAAGGTCTGAAACAAATATACCTCTTAAGTATACAGCCCTTTACTGAATTTATAAAAAAATTAATATTAAAGATTATAAAATTAATAATGCACATTCCTGAAAAGGACAATTATTTACTGATGATATTATTTTAACTATTGCTAATTTAAACAGTTCTACAGAAGAAGTTTTAAATTCTATTATTTTTGAAAATGTATCAAAAGTGAAATTTAAAAAAGATAGAACTGCAGTTTTATTGTTAAAGCAACATAAAATGAAATAATTACAATTATTAATTCTAATATAATTGAAAGAATTAAATATGTAGGAAATTATTTATATGATCTATTTCAAATAATAAACTAGAATTTCACTCTTACAAAAATATTGGAAATTTAATAACTGAAATAATTTTTTTTTATATTTGAAGATAGATTAATGTTGATAACACCACTCAATGTTATTATTCCTGATAAAACTATTATTAGTAACTTAAATAGACTCTCAATAAAATTTCTGTGGTATGCTATACAACAAATATCTTATTTCTCTAATCATATTATACCTTGGAAATATAGTGGTATAGGATTCCCACATCTTAAACTCTATGGGTTCTGTAGTTTTACTAATTTTTCTGATTAGTTAGGCACCACCTATGAAGCTCAGTGGAAAATAATGCATTTATCCACTTGTGAAAACTCTCAACTGAAATCTTATACCATAATCTTTAAAATCAAAAAAAAACACTGAAGGCAGCAGATAACAGACTCAGAGATGAGCGTAAGACAGTTTAATCCACGCTTTCTTCAGACTTCTTCAGAAATACAAACTTTAGTAAAACTTCCAGGTACATATACATACACCCTTCATACATACATGCCCACTGGATCTTTAATTACATCAATTCAAAGTACAATTAAACAACAAAATGTAACTCTTAAAAGAAACGAAAACAAGTGAAGCTAAAAAACAGTCGGGGGCACCAAATCCACCTTTATGTGACTGTTTTCCTATCCGATAAAAAAAAAAAATTTTATGTTAACAGTGCCATTAAGCCCAGGAGGGCTATCTGCTCCTAACCTTAACTGCCACAGAGTCTCTCTCCTTTCTACCAAGTTTTTCATGTTGCCACCTTTCAAGTCTTTATCTATGTGTTCAACAATAGAAAAAGACTATCAGACAACTAAACAAGCAGATAAAGGAACATTGTTATGCTATTAGAAGTAAGGATGAAAATAATGCCCTATACAGACATTCTGTTTGTTGTAATTTGTTTAAGAAATTTTCTTTTTCATAAAAAAGTTTGTCATAACTAAAACTCACCCCCTGCATAAATGTCTATATCATAAAACTTATGGGTCACATTTGTGTTGCAAGGCTAAGCTTATAAAGACCCTAGTGGTTGTTAACCTTGTGCACACCTGTGAACAAATTACTCTTAAATGTTATATATACCAATTTGTGTGTGTGTGTGTGTGTGTGTGTGTGTGTGTGTGTGTGTGTGTATGTGTGTGTGTATTCATGCATCTGTTAGGCTAAATTTATTGCAGGGTCTGAAAACTTACATACATAGAGGTAAAGTTGCTGGTTAAGCCACATAATATGAGTGACAGTGGTGTGACTGAATCTCCCAGAGATGCTGGAATACAGTAGGACAGTGGGCTTTCCTAGAGGTGTTGCAAATCAGGTTACAAGATCAAAAGCACCAAAATGGGAAATTCATCAAATGTTACAAGGAAGGCATGCTGAGCTGTTCTATGTAGGAATGGTTCCTAAGCACAGTACTTTGGTGGGGGAGATTCTCAACATGTTAAGAACATCTTCAGTAGAAAGTCACTTTAGTTTCTTGTTAGCAACTACTAGAAATAACAAGAACATTTTGACAAACACCCAGCTAAATGAGATTATTGTACAGACATTATTCTAAATGCTGTAACCTGTGGGGTTCGAATAACTATATTGCGATCACAGATAGGAATTATAAACTTGTATTTAATAGATATCAGTTTTCCAATTCTAAGGCACTTGCTGCAAGGCAGAGAAGCCTAAAAGAAAAAAAAAACACTTGAAATAGGGATATAGGTAATATCCTATCAACTAGTATAGGGTACCATCAGTGGTATATAGATACAAGGTGCACCCCAGGCCTAAGAATTTAGCAACTTCATTATTAATGAGAAGTGAAAGCAGTCCTGATTAATCTACAGAGCATGACTGGATAAAAAAGGAAGCTTTCTCAACCAGGTTTTGGTTTCACTTTAGTCTAAGTGTAGCACAGATGGTAACTGTCTCCAAATGGTTGAATAATGTGAACCCAGTCTGCTTCTCATTTTTTTTTTTAGTGAAAAAAAATATTTTCATATAGTATGATAAGGGTTTGTACTAGGGTTACCAGACAGTGGCATGATGCTTAGTTCAAAAAGTTTTCTGGAAAACTGGGTACCATCTGACCACAATATGGATTTTTGTTATAGTTCCATGCTTGAAGCACAGCAAATTTAACAGGGAAAGCGCCTTGTTAACATGATATATGCTGCAATGCTCTGCATCATTTCCAGGTTTTTTGCTTTAAAGACCAGGTTATAATAAACATAGAAGGTACTAAAAGATGTATATTTAGGACATTTATAAATACCGCAGTACTATTGTACATTTTTTGCATTCAGTTCTAGTCCATGGTTATGACACCAGCTATATGTTTGAAAAATGCCCTGTTGGAGGATCTTTGTCCTCTGGAGAGTTTATGACAGCACCAAGTTTACTGTCATCTGCAAACGTAGTCATCCATAAGCCTTTAACAATTAACTCTCACCTCTGAAAAGTGAATACCAAAGAGGAATGGCTCAAGCACTGATCCTTGGGGTACACCACTAGTGACAGGTCTTTTGGAGGATGTGGAGTCACCTACCCTAATTTCCCAGGTAATGTGTACTGATTCTCCATCATCCTTTCAGTAGTCTTTTTGAAGAAGTGGATCAGGTTAAGCAGGCAGGCTCTGCTTCTGATAAAACCATACTGAGTTGAGTCAAGATTTTGAACATTTTTATTTATTATTTCCAGAACGATCCTTTCCATAGCCTTACAGATTAGGCTAATCAGACTTATGGGTCTATAATTACATGAGACTACTGACACCCTACCTTTGAGCAAGGGAATGACTGTTGCTGTCCTCCATTCATCCAGTATAAAGCCTGTTTGGAGGCTGATGTTGTACAACCTCTATGGGAGGTTGATAGGTCTTGTTTCAGGCTGGCCTGCAGGCAGCCTGGTATGTTATCTGGCCCCACAAAAACAATGCTGTTGGCTTTGGAATGTGCTTCGGGGACTTGCTGCTGGGATATTTGAGCAGGTGTGTGATCTAGTAATGGAGGAGAGAGGGAAGTGAAGTCAGAACGAAATGTATCTTTTATTTGACTGGTTATGTCCTTAGGGTCTGAGTATGTGATGTCATTTAGTATTAGGCACGGTGCAATGCTGAGCACTATTTCAGAGGTATATTACATAGTTAAAGAATGGTTTATGGTTGTATTTTGCCTGGGTGGCAAGTTTTACCTCATATCTATGGTTGATTTAATCAGGTACCAAAGTTCCTTGTTAAGTTTAGCAAGAACTTTTTGATATCTTGACAGTTGCATTTATTATTGCCTGCAACAAGTTGTTTTTTTTTATTGTACAGACTGTTCATATTTGGATTCTACCATGTGGGTTAACTTTTAAATTTGGCATTGCATTTACTTCAGAGGGGGCAAGATGCACCTGTGCAGCTATTCAAATGTGCATAGAATTTGGCAGCAAAGGATTCAGTGTGTGCAGCATGGTCATCAAATTTTAGGGAGATGTTGAATTTAGCAAGGTCATTACTCAGTTTTAATAGATTAGCTTTTGCATAATCTCTGGTATTTCAGGATGCTTCCAGCTTTCAGCCTTATGATGAATGTGACTAATTTATGGTCCAATTTGACTAGTGATGAAGTTAACAACTGGTGGGGAACAGAGATGACCCATATTAGTGCAGACTAAGTCCAGGATTTTGTCTCTCCTAGTTGACTAACTCTTCAACAGGACATCTCAATAACTATGCAGTTCTTTAGAATTTTTTCCTTTTCTTGTGGTTTATGGTAGATCTTATATTTGTTGGATCAGATATGTATTATTTATTTTTATTAAAAATTGATGTGCCCATTGTTAGTGACTGTCACAACTGACCAGAAAAAAAGGGAGCCCCAGCTCTAGGTTAGTAAAGGCTCAACTATGGACTATCAAACAAATTCTGGTCGAAGCTACAACAAGATGAAATAAAGTGGTCAAAACTTTGGTGAGACTAACACGAAAAAGTACTTTTTTGTTTAGCAAGGACTTTCCCCCGGTAGCCTATACTCTTTTATACACTATATATATATATATATATATATATATATATATATATATATATATATATATATATATATATATATATATATCCATGGTCACACAACTGTGAAGGAAAAAAAGTGAAAAAACACCAAACTTTGACTCACTGCCAATGATTCTAATTGGGAAACTGCAATAAACACATCAAAAACTCATCAGCTTTACGCCGCAACCAAATTAGGGAACCCACTAGTGGAAAATGTCAAGCAGTTCTGGCAGAGGCATCAGTGATCAAAAATTAGAAGCTGATCTAAAAGGGAATTTTGATGTAATCAATGCCAGTCCATGATTTACTAGAGCACCTTCACATGGAAGGGAAGAGATAACACTACATCTGTCATTATTCCCAGAGAGTACTGTTTAACCTTTTAAAGCTCAGTTCTAACCTCTGAGTCTTCACCCAAGAGGCCAGATTTTTTTTTAAGAGGCCAGATATTTGATCTCACTGGCCACTGTCCAGGGGAAGGGAGAAGCAACGCTGGATCATATCCAAGACTGCTCCATTAAAACAAATCACACTGACTGAAGAAAGAAGTTTTTTCCCAAAATGGTTGTTTTTTCCAGAAACTGCAATTATGGTAAAGCTGGAATTACAGCTGCACAAGAAGTCCTATGATAAGGAAGTGAAGGAGTCCTACAGTTATGGGAAGATTAGGATGGTATTTTGTTGAAATTCCCCTACAATTACTGTTGAATTTCTACTGAAGACAACACTAAAGAGAAGAAAACTGCACTAACTGTGGAGTCGCTGAAGTAGAATACAGAAACAACATGTAAGACTCATTCAGTAATATGTGTGAAATACATACCCATCATATCAAGCAAGATCAGTCAAGCACTGAGACAGAAGTGATATTAGGGAATGAATGTTAACCATGGGGAATATGGAAAAAAGGATGTTTCTACTTGAAGTCACTTAGGATGACCGGAGGTGAACACCTTGCTCAGCTTCTGTGGAAAAAGGAAGATGGCAAGATTATAACCTACTTCCCTACTCCACTTTATGCTGCTCTAACAGAGAAAGAAAGAATGAAGGATGGCTGTAAATACCAACAGGAGCCAATATTGCTGTAACCATCTTCTGGAGATCTTCAATAATACTTTCAAAACCATTCACATACAGTCTCCATGTGGATGAACCACAAACCAGATCATCAAGCACTTATAGCAGCAGCCCTTTCCTTTGTGTCAAGTGATCTCAGTGTGCAGTAGAAAACAAAATGGAGGCACATAAGATTACTGGATTCACTTCTGTTCTGCTGTTATATGTATTACTGAAGCATTTAGATTGCAGTATATGCTGTAGTTTGTGTACATTTTTGTGATTTTTGCATTTTAAATAATTGCCAGTGGCATATGAGGGCTTTCAGGTGAGAAAGCAGGGAGTATGTAATGAATTATTGTTTTAATAAACTGCAGCTGCAGTCCAAATATGTTGAAATATTTATTGGAATGCTACATACAGCATGTGGGCTGTTTTTTTTTTTTTTTTTTTTCCTGAGTGGAATGTCAGTGGATGTGAACTTGGGACTGTACTAATTTTGGGTAACAGAGAATTTTTCTGATGCGGAGTCTTGCTAGAGGAATCATGTGAGTCATAGATGCTGTGAGATCTAGTATCCTGAGAAATTCCTTTGCTGAGATAGTTGCCTGAGTGGAAAAACTTGGTAATAGATCTAGACACAGCTCTTTTTTTCTGTGGAAGTGAAGCTGTTTGAACTGAGGGATCCAGAAGACACTCCAGGAAAGCAATCCTGTGAGGAGTTAAACAAGACTATTGTATGTTCTCCTGGAACCAAGGGAGCCCGCAGGATTTTTTGCAGGGGGGTGCAAACCCAGAGCCCCACCCACATAGCTCACCCCGGCCCCTGCCAACACAGCCCCGCCCAAGTCCACCCACCCCAAGCCCCGCCCACACAGCCATTCCAGTGTCCCATTACTTGGCTATTTCTCCCCATTTACTGTAGACACTGTTCAAATCTGTGTGCATACTGTTTTATGCTTTAGTTCTACAATGATTACAGGCAGTTGGATTTAATTTACAACTTTTATTTCAAACATTATAGCCCAAACACTGAGACATTTACTAAACCTAAACAAAGCAATAGTCTTACAATGAAAACAGACTTGGCATTAAAGCTTCTCTACTTTTGAAACTCACATTCAATGAAACAGCATTGAAACCCACATTCAAAGTAAATGCATCTGGCCAGTGGCAGGTTATTTACCTTTGAACTGTTTTCAAGCAATAGGCTCCTTGCACACCGTTAGGGCCATGCAAAAGTTATTAGATTTACCTGATTGAATTGCCTGTTGCCATCAAAGAATAAATTGCCTATGTTAAATTAAAAAATGGTAAGCTGGTATATTGCAATAGAAAATGGATGACAAGCTGAAAAACAGGTTCATAGTTATTAGGCATCTCATCCAAAGGAGGGCATCCTGAGGACTGCAGCATACAAATGTATATGCTGTAGGAATAGAACCTCAAGCCTTTACATTAAGATGCAAGTATTCTACTTGTGGTGCTACTAACATAGCTTTAAAACGTTATACCACAATAGAGATACCATTTGCTAAACAAAACAGTTGCACATTGTAAATAGACTTGGCATGAGCAGCAGTGGACTTAGCTTCCTTAAAACTCACAGTTCCTTGAAAATGCACTTGAAAATTCCACCTGTTAACTTGGGCATTTCACTTTCTCACAAACATACCACACCCTCAAGGCCTCAACCTTAGTGCAAGAAATCTGGACAAAGCCTAAAATAAATAGGGACAGATTATAAATATGGCTCTCAGAAACTTAGAAAATTACAAGAGTAACAGGATTTGTGTTGGTATGCATTTTTCTAAATGACATCTAAAACTGAAATGTCTCATTTAGCAACTTCAATCCTTTTAGGAGGAATATGGGGCAAAAATCTGGACAGCTGAGGGGTATGCTACCTCCCTCTAATACACACACCAAATAATTCTGGTCAGACAAATTAGTTCTGGGAAGGTTGCACTGAACGGCACCGTGCTTGAGCTGAAGTGGGTGAAATCCTGGTAGCCAGTGATAACTGATCTCAGCATTGTGGAGCATTAAAGCATTTTTAGCAGAGCATTGTTTCATCACTACCTATTGTGTTTGCACATAAGCTGTAGTTATTTTAAACATTTGCCTTTTTTGATTACTACAGAGGACATTTACCCACCAGAGCTATTGTGTTTTGACTTCAGTGTGGAGCTAGTTGTTGCAGGGCTTGGCTTTTAAATAAGGTAGCAATGCTTATTTACCATATACCATTAAAGCCACCCTGACCCAACTACAACTGTACTAACACACAGACACTGCTATAAGACACTGATCTGCAATAAAATGTAATGAGCTTCTGAAAATACTGTAATCCTGTCTGTAATCCTGTCCTTTTATTACAATGAATATAAAATGCTTCGAAATAAGGTAAAAAAGCTCATAATCTTAGACCGACAAAACTACTTTTCCACACTTCAAAATAATAAAATCAAACCCTCAGAAATTTTGGAAAGGTATCTCTACTCTACTTAACCCCAGCAAACCAGATACCCCTACCCCAGACCCAAACGCTCCTGACCAAGACTTGGCTACCCAATTTAACTCTTTTCATTGAATCCATTTCCAAATTAACGCCATCTTTCTCTAAGACCACTACACTGCTACTACTTCCTCATTCCCATCTACTAACTCCCATCCCTCCACTCCTCCTACTACTTCATCAGCTTCATCTGCCCCTAATTCTCCCTCTTCACACTCCTTTTTCTCATTTAAACCTATACCCAACTTCTACTATAAAGAAATTCCTTATGAAACTGAAGCCATGCACCAATGCTCCTGATAACATCCCTTCTTACTTTCTTGGCAAAGCTGCTGAAGCAATCGCTACCCTATTAGCATTTTAATCAACTGCTCTATCCAAGAATGTATAGTACCCCAAGTCTGGAAAAGGGCCTTTATCATACCTCTACATAAAAGGTGGCAACAACAACAATGTTACTAATTTCGCCCCATCGCTATTCTGTCCCCATCTCTAAACTCCTAGAAAAGTGTATCCAACTACAACTCCTTCCACATCTCTTAGATAATCACCTACTAACTCCCACACATGGAGTCAGACAACATCATAGCATTATGACCGCCTCCTCTCCTTCCTTGAAACTGTAAATAAAGCCGCGACTCTGGCCAAATTGTTTCTACCCTACTACTGACCTCTCTAAGGCCTTTGACACACTCTCACAGCCTGCTACTAACTAAACTTTACCCATCTCCCTCCTCCTTGGAACTGGTTCTCCAGCTACTTATCTAACAGATCTCAAGCAGTCAAATGGAAAAAGGCCACCTCCTCATTTCTAAATACTCCTACTGGGGTACCCCAGGGCTCTATACCGAGTCCCTTCTCTTAAATATATTTATAAATGATTTCCAACTCTATCCCATTCTCAGACATCATCCAATATGCCGATGATTCTGCTATTATCTGCTGCCACCTCTATCCCTCACTCCTAAAACTGACTCAAGATGCTTTTACAACAACTGAGCAATGGATGAAAAGGAATCACCTAGCACTCAGTGCCTCTAAAACCAAATTAATGTTATTCATCCCTCTAAGGCAACTTCTTTCAATATAAACACATTCCACATCTCTAGACAAAATAATCTACCCCTGGAACTGGTGTCAGAGACCAAGTTACTTGGGGTCCAAATTGATACCAGCTCAAATTCAACTCCCACCTACAGTTAAATATCAAGAAAACCCGGTATGCTTTACCGACAAAATCATTACCTTACACCTGCTACCAAAATCTCTCTCTACCTCATTTCTTATCCTCTCCTTCTCTATGGAGCTCCACTCCTAACTAATCTACAGACCTCCAACACAACTTTCCTCTTGCTACAACAAAATTGCCAAATTCGCTACCAACCACAAGTCCTCCACCCACCACTGTTCCTCTCTCCAAAACTAAAATGGCTAGAGCTACCCAGTTCTCACATATACTCAACTAAATCTTGCACATAAGCTCATTTTCAACCCTCCCTTTGTCCCTCCCTTTCATCAGCCTTTAAAATGCACCTTCCTGCAAGAGTATCAAGATCCAACAATCAAAATCTATTAGAAGTATATAAACCAACTAGTCCCCAGGCAATTTCAGTGCTTTTGTGCTAAATTTCCCTTTAGTCTGTATTACCTATTAATTTCATCACTAGATTGTACTCGCTCTAGTTGTATTATTTTCAAATTGTTATTTCTTGTATGATTAACTTCTGTGCAATTGTATAATTTGTATATCTATTAATAACCTACTTAGTTTTGGAGCTTTTCAGGACTCCATTGAAAATGGGTTCATTTGGCCCAATGGACTATCCTGGCAAACCAACTGCAAATAAAATAAATAAAACTGTCATATGCATTTCAATACCCAAGGCTTATACATTATCTAGTCATGTAAATATTCTCCGCATGGCAACAACGAAAAGGCTTTCAATGCTGGTAATTCTTTAACAATATACTTACTAAAGCTTACTTGCATCTTACAATCTCCGACAAGCTTACCTGATGTTCATTAAACCATGGCTACTTAGAGCAACAGGGCACTGTGACAGCATACAGTTCCGGAATAAGAAGCATAAATCAACAGTACAAAAATCTGATAGAAAACCAGAACATTTTGCAAAATCAAGGACAGATGAAAAGCCACGATCGTATTTGTGATCTACTTTGGATGGGGGAATACTCTGCACATTTACACTGCATAACTGCTTCTTGCCTTCCATGGACACATCCAGAGCCACTACAATGGGGAGAGTGGGGTGCAATAAGTATGTCACAATTTGAAATGTCTCTGGCTGACAGTGATGGCTCTGACACTCATGCCTCTCAACTTCAGAGCAAGAAATCTGGACAAAGCCATACATAGAACTAGAAGTGTGACAAGCCTAAAAATAAGGCCAATTTTTAAATATTGCTCTTATAACTTAAATAGAACAGGTAGATCTTGCATTAGTACAAGTTTTCTGAAGGGTATGAAATCTGAAACTCAAATGTCTGCCATTATTTTCTAACTTCAATCTTTAATGACTTGCCACTAATTTGCCAGAAAACACAATTTTATGAAAATGGACCAAAATGTGATGCAAAAATACCTGTCAAAAAAGGGACACCTTTTTAATATTAACAGTTAACTTGAAGCAGCTAACAAAATAAGAGCATCCACATGCATTTCTGAAATAGAGGTAATCTATAAGTGATCATTACAGTTATATATAATTGTAAACCCTCCACATTTTCTTCCAAAATTGCCATTTTGGAGGAGGGATTATTAGCGGAGAGCAACATTTTGAGCCAGAATTGGGGACAATTGAGATGTTTGGATATTCCTAATCTACAAAGTGATTTGCACGTACCTCTCAACCTCTTAATGCAGGAAATCTGAACAAGGCCAAATATATTGGGGAACATACAAACACTACTAAAAATTGCTCTTGTATAAACGTGAAGACAGTCTTGCATTAGCATGCATTTTTCTGAAGGTTATGACATCTGAAACTCAATGTCTGTCATTTAATGGCTTCATTCCTAAATAATTTGCTAGAAAATCACATATTTGAGAACAAACCAAAATAAGCAGCAAATATCTATTCATTCTGCAAAGATATGGACAACTGAGAGGTATAGTTCAACCGGGCTGTCTGAGCTTGCTACCCCCTCACAAAATCATGGTCAAATGGAGCCTCCCCCTGCAGCCATTCCAATGTCCCATTTATCATAAACACTAATGTGCATACTGCTTTACTTCTGCGATGATTTAGGATTTCATTTGAAAGTTTTATTTTGCATTTTACAGCACAAACCCTAATACATATCTGTTAAAGCAATGCAGTCTCACAATGAAAATAGACCAACATTAAAACTTCTCTGCTCTTGAAACTCGCATGCATTGAAACAGCACTGAAACCCACTTTACATTTTGCCAATGGCAAATATTAACTCTGGGCTGTCTACAAAATCATAGGCCCCTCGAACATAACATACACATGCTCTTCGATACACCTGCCTGACTGTATTACATTATATTCCTTGTACAATACAGTACAGTTGTTAGAGGGCATTTTAAATTTATTGTTTTGAACATTTTTCCAGTAAACAAAAACAAAAGCATCCACTAATGACAAAACTGCCCAATTCAGAACATTTCCATCATAAAAGTCTACTCAAGTCCACCAGTATCAGTAAAAATACACCAACTCTGAAGTAGTAAACTCCTCATTGAAAAATTTGTAACTAATAAAGAGGTTGAAAGTGCCTGTTACTCTTGAAGAATAAATTGCTTTTGTTGCATGCAATAAAAAATGAAAAGCTAGTAATACCGCAATAGGGAATGGATAGCAAACTGTTAACAGGTTCATAGTTACTAGGTATCTTTGCCAAAAGACTGCAGCATCCACCCCTTTACAACACAATACAGAATCAGCAATGCATTTACCTACTGTGGGAGTAGAACCCACAGCCTTCAGCATCTAAAGCAAGTACATTATCTGTTGTGCTATTAATGCGAGCAGACTAAACACAAGCAGCACTAAACTTTTGCTCCCCTGCAGCTCTCAGCTCCTTGTAAAATCTACTCCGACACCCAGCTGTATCTCTGAACTTTTAAGCACAAGAAATCTGGAAAAAGCCAAAATTTATTGGGGGACAAAAGGCCAAAACCAGGGACACATTTTAAACATTGCTTGTATAATGTTTGAAAGTTGCTAGAATAAAATGCTGCGTTACCACCATACATTTCACTGCCACGTCTTGAACCCAGGGGACCCCGTGCAAAACAGTCAGAGCAACATACCACTACGCCAAATAAATTGTTTTGTGAAAGAGGAAGACTGAAACTTAAATAGCTACCATTTAGTGAATTCAGTTCTCCATAGCACAGCTGTCAGCCTCTTAGCACAAAAGACCTGAACAAAGCCAATAATGGGTGACTACTACAACCACCAAACATTCAGTGAATTCAGTTCTCACCATAGCTCTCAACCTCTTAGCAAATAACACCCGGACAAAGCCAGTAATGGGAGAATATAGCCCCCAAACATATTCAGTGAAATCAGTTCTTACCATAGCTCTCAACATTAGCAAAAAACCTGGATGAAGCCAATAAATACCTGAACAAAGCCAATACTGGGTGAATACAGCTCTCAAACATATTCAGTGAATTCAGTTCTTACCATAACTCTCAACCCTAGCACAAAACCTGGACGAAGCCAATAATGGGGGGGGATACAGTCCCAAACACAGGGATACATTTCAAATATCCATCTTGTACACTTAGAAAATTGCTAAAATAAAAGCTTTTGTTAACATACACTTTCTGAAGAATATGAAGTCTGACAAGTGTGTCCATTTTTTTTTAACTTTTGTTAACCAGGAAAGTCTGACTTTGAAAAAAAAAAAAAGCTAAGTTTTAGCAGAGGCCCAGGGAGAAACACTCCAGACAGCCAAGAATAAAACCAGAGAACATGTAGCTGTCAGGCAACAAGGACACAAATGCAGAAACCACAGATTTTATGAGGAACAGAAAAAGTATGAGGGAAAATCCTGCAACATTTTCACAAATGGTGGTGGGTAGGGAATTCAGGCTCTTGCCACTTGGGCTCAAGGTACAGGGTTCAAGCCTTATTCACTACCCAC
Source organism: Protopterus annectens (assembly GCF_019279795.1). NCBI lineage: Eukaryota > Metazoa > Chordata > Ceratodontiformes > Protopteridae > Protopterus > Protopterus annectens. The sequence goes on from NC_056746.1 coordinate 462,460,785, forward strand.
CACCATGTACACCTGGGGCATTACACACACGCACACACACACACACACACCTCACCTTCCTTCGATTGTTTCCACACACACTACCTGAAAGTCAGCTGCCGCTTGCTAAGTGTCTGGTCCTGCTTCACACATCTAAGTGTCAGGTCCCGCTCCCATCTTCTCTCGTCAGGTCCCGGCTGCTCCCATCTTCTCTCTTTCTGAGTGCTGCAGCTTGCTAGGTCCCGCCTGTGTGAGTTCCCGCTCACAAACCTTAAACTGACAACGATGATGTCAGCACGCCTGCGACTGGACTCCTTCTTAAAGGAGAATGTGCGTAAAAAAAAAAAAAAAAAAATTTTTTTTTTTAATTATCTAGCCGCAGCCGATTCCAGGGGGGTGCAAGTGCACCCCCTTGCACCTGCCTGTGGGCGCCCTTGCCTGGAACCCCATTTTGTGCAGTAGATCTCTCACCCAAGTGAGAGATTTTGGACAATTTAAAAATACTCTGCAAATATAAGCAGGTTATGTAAACAAGGAAAAAGTACCTTGCAGTCTGCAGTAAGCTATCATTGGAGCTAGTCACCTTGTAAATACCCTTGGACAGCTGTTAACAAAAAGGGCAATGCAGAAAACTCAGCCTGACTCAGACAAAGAAAACCTTAAGAAACATCTACAATCTGGAGATATAAGAATGTGATGATAAGCATCTTTTAACTAAGGAGTGAGAGGTAACAGGTTGTGAAGAGAGGTCCACTATAGAATTTCGAATCCCACAATCCCAACATTCTAAATACTGATGCTCAGAAACTCGAGACTGTGGAATCTGAAAACCTGTAAATGGAGATCACCATACAGTGCAGAATGGGAACATTACCATTATCTTCACTGTAGTGCGATCTCTGAGTTAATATATTTAAGTGTTATGGGGTTCAGGGGGGGCTTGTCCCCCTGCAAAAACATGTTTTTTGATTTGTTCTTGTTTTTGATTTTTTTTTTTTTTTTTAATTTCGAGATTCCACAATCTCGTGGTTCTGTGTCAGTATTTAGAACATCGGGATTGTGGAATTTCGAACTTTTGTAGTGGATCCATGAAGAGATAACATTTTGAACTTGGACTCTATCACACTCTTGTTTAAACTGGTCTCCCACAAATCTTCTTTCTTTTGCACTAGCAACATTCTTCAATAAAACCATTCTCCTACCTGAGGAAGAAAGACCACTTTTATCACTCCCTGAGTCAGCAGATGCTGAATGACAGGAGGAAAAAGTGTTTTATCTGGTGGCTGAAGAGGAATCCTTTGAAAGGGAGGGAAGAGATTTCTACTGCCATCTGTATCTGTGATGGGGCACTTTCAGAATCCATTTCTTTGAAGCCACCTGTTGCCAAAAAATGAAATGGAGGTTCAGATTTGTGTGAAGGATTAAAGGCTTGTCCAGGTGAGAATGGTGGAGGACTATGAACATTTTTAAAGCTGTCCTTTATTCTGTGGGGCTCCTTCTTTATCATTGGAACCTCTCTGTCATTGCTTTTTAAAAGTGTGCTTGCCATTGGTTGCGGTGTCTGCTTATTTTATTTTTTGTAAAAGTTGTAGAGATAGTATTAAAACTCTTGACAAACTTTGAGAAGGAAGGCTGAAAAATCTGAGAAACTCATTGAATCAGCTTGCCTCTCTCATTGCACTTTTGAAGGACCTCTGCAGCAGATGGCACAAATACTACCTTGATGGCTGAGGAGAATTCAAAATTTCAGCTTTAACATCATCAGGAAGGTTTTGAGTCCATAACCATGCAAACCTCCTCATTACAGTAGACCTGGAAATGGCATCAGTCATTTTAAAGAGTGGGTAGCCACTTGAGCAGAAGTAATAGTATTACAAAAATATATCTTCCTCAGATGAGGGAAAACCTGTCATAATGTCCCTTATCTTCTCAAAAGAGGCAAGCATAAGCTTTAACTTATGAAAGTTTGACAGCTGAGAATTCTAAAAGTAAGTGTTCCAGATGAATACCCTTTTCCCTAAATTGATTAAAAGCTTCCCATCTTTGTCAGAAGGGGAGGGAATGGCATTAACCAGACCTTTAGCTGCAACTGAGTTTACCAGATGAATCACTGCTGGGACTGATCTGGGTCTAGAATGCTAAAGCTTAAAACATTGTGCACCTTTGTACAATCTGTCTGTTTTTGAGTTTAACAAGTTGCCTATCACGCAAGTAACAGGCTGTTATAAATATATCCTCCGCTGCTGGAAGAATAGTTAGAACTGGCCCAGGTTTGGGAAATTTCAGTTAGAGTAAATCATATCATTTAGTAAAAGACAGTGGAATGTCATAATGTTCCCAGTGAATGGATTCATTTTGGAAATTTCAGAGAAAGAGAACCCTTCAAAGTGAGTGTCAGATGCCTCACTTTACAGAGAATTAGAATCCAGAGGAGAAACAAACTGAAGTTGTCCCTTCAAAATCATTTTGTGGTTCAACATCTTGAATCTTTTCAGAAAATGAAGTATTTTTTTTTTCTTTTACAAGAAACAGCAAAACTGGAAGAGTCAAGAGCCTGAACTAAGCCCAGAGTTAAGCCCAATAAATCACTCCACTCTAAAGAAATAGAGGCAGGAGAGGACATGTGTCTTAACTTTTTGCTTCTCCTTGACAAAGTTCTGAAGCAGACCTATTTTTGACAGACAGACTAGGCTGGCTAAGCAAATAAATATTCTCTGCTCCTTCCTCCAAATCCAATAAGAGTGCCCCCCCCCGCATTGTGCTCTAACAGCTGTAGAGGACATGTCTAACCCTTGGTCCATGGTGACTACGGCAGAGGGAGCCAAAGAGAAAGGTCAATGGTCTGCCAAACCCGAAATGGCAATAGCAGAGTCACCAGTCTGCATCTGAGGCTCTTTAGTAGCCTTAAGTGGCAAAGGTGACTTGTTAATATTTTTTCTTTTTGTAGCTAGAAGAAGGAAGAACCAAGTAACTGGTAGGTTGTTCTATGGTAAAGCCAAAAAACATGCCTGATTCCCAGAGAAGCCTGGGGTTACTTGTTGGTAAAACAGATAAACATTAAAAAAATTATTTTTCCACAAAAAACAGTAAAAAGTAATTTAAACATTTACCGCAGTCCCCAAAAGTAAAGTAACACAACTTTTACAGTTGGAAAAAGTATAAAATTTTTTCACAAAAGTAAAAAGTAATGCTCCTGAATAAAAACTTGCTAAAAGTCATTTGACAGTCCTCAAAAAACACTTTTTACTAGCTTATAAATATAAATTTCACAGTAAAAGTTCAGTTTCAATAAAATTAAAAAGTGGAAGACCCCCCCCCCCATAGTGAACATATCTGCCCAGCAATGGAACAGCATTAGCCAGCCATCAATACTTGAAAGTCCACAAGAATAGCAATCTTTAGCAGCAGAAAAGCTCAGAAGGGATTGGCACTGAAACCACTCTTTTTTTCCTTCAGCAGTGCTTGAGCTGATTAATGGTTTGGGTATGTGAAAGATACCCTAAAGCTTTGGAAGTTGGCTGGCTGTTATGTTCTTAGCAGGATATAACTATGGGTATTGCAGCAATGATCAGTAAGATGAACATATGAGTAGACTCGATTAAGGAAGTATTAAAACTACTTCTGGAAGGTAAAACTAGTAAAAAACGGATCGTACACAATAGATCTGGGTAGAAGAATAGAATAGGGTCTGAAGAAGGCGGGTTATTTTAACCGGTCTGAAGAAGGCGGGTTATTTTAACCTGCCGAAAGCGCTTACGTGTATCTGTGGTTTTTATTTGTGGAATATTAAATCTGGGTTCCAGTTCTCCTATTGTGTACGATCCGTTTTTTACTAGTTTTAGTTTGTTTCTTGTTTGGTGTGTTCCTACTTCTGGAAGGTGACTAACTGTGCTTTCATCCTAAACAAGTATACCCAGAAATTGTTAAAGAGTGAATATAATTCCATGAAAATAAAGACTTAAATCTGCAAGATCTGGCAAGGTGATGCCCCCTCACAAAAAAAAAAAGGTTGGACTCTGATGTACCATAGCCTGCCCTCTGTAAGTTCAAAACTGGCAGAAATTTCTGAAATGTGTATCTTGCCTTTGGAACAACAAAGACCCAAGTCTCAAAGATATCTCAGAACATAACTTTTAGGCTGAGTGAGGCAAGATTAGGACAATTCACTGCCCAGAATGAACACCCCTTCAACTTGGCAATGTCTGAGTGAAAGGCAGCCTGCATGCTTCACTCGCCTTCAGCATTCCTGCCAAAATATATTACAAATTGTAAGCACAGCACGGCTCAATTAATCAGGAACCACGAACCACTGCAGAAAAAGTCTTTTTTATTGTAAAACCATACAACGAATATAAACGCTGTGAGATGTTGAGCGCTTTCATCTAGTACCTCTAGATTTCTTCAGAACATACAACTAGGTGTGTCATAGAATTTAAATACCTAAATTGCCCTCCTTTTTTACAAATAATTTTCCCCAATTACATACATTTAACCCTTAGTTTAACATGTAAAATAAAACCAACAGGTTTAGCTACATTACTATAAAAGCTTTAAAAATATACAATTTTATCAAAATTAACACTCATTTTATGTCTCTTGCTATTGTTTGAAAATATATATATTTATAAAAACATCACACTTTAATGCATGAACAATGATATAAACCTACTCTGACATAAATATAAATGTATATTATGAATTGCTAATTCTATGTTATGCCATTAAAAATCTATTATAAATATGTATGGCATTGTTGTTTTAAATATCAATTTGAAGTATAACATTATGCTCTCAATAAAGGTTTGGTAGGTATGACTTCATTAAGGCCAGGTGGTGTAGCTGCCTCTAATCGCAGTTGCCATTTTATTTCCTTTTCCCCCACTATGGCCTTTATATTGCCTCCTCTAGGATTATTACTGACCACATCAATAATGCCAAATTTAAAGCTCTTACATGGTTCATTATTTGATATATGCCTCGATAGTGCATTATTGCCATCATTTCTTTTAATACAATACAAGTGATCATACATTCTATTTTTTAGAAGTCTGTCTGAATGTCAGACAGGAGCAAAAGATTGAAATCAGAGGCCATTCACAAAGGTGGAGACATCCCCAACTGTGATGAAGGAGACAAGAATAGCTTCCTGCATTTCCAGGAACATGGAAGCCTGAAACTATACCCTTCTGAGCCACTAGAAAGGCAATAAAGAAAAGTATTATTATTTTTTCCTCAGAATTATGTGATTAGCCATGGAAGATATGGAAAAAGGTGGAAAAGGACAAAACTTTACCCCCACCAGATGAAGAAAAATATATCAGTTGCCAACTTCCCTTTCCCTTTGCCTTGAAGAACCAACAGGAACAGGTGAAGAGTTGCATTTTCCTGGATGGCCACTCATAGAAAATAGATTAACTGAATTCCCAAACTGTTCATTGCAAAAGGAGACTTAAGAAGGGGCTGATTTTTTGCCCATATTGCAAACAGATGCAAGGATGATGCCAGCTCCACTATCAGACCTCTTGAGTTATGAAACCATGATGATTTTATGTTATCTGCATCTTAAGCCTCCTTATTTGTATTTAAGGACCAAATGACTTTTCTCCGCAGTGGGAATACTAATGGATGCTGCGCTTGCTTAGGTATTAAATGAATGACTGTCTGTTGTACGTATAAGAAAGGGCCCTGGTCTCAGCTACCATTCACCAGGTATCAAAACATTTAGTTCCATCTGGTTTATGTGAAGCTCCTCTCTTGGAAGGTCCACTTCCTTTCAAATATGTAAACACCAAGGTATGTTCTGCATTTTGTCAGAGTATCCACTGTCAGAATCTGTGAAAAGTTTAAGGGAGGGACAAAGAAGGAATGAGACAAGGACTGAAGGAAAAGAAGAAAGAATTTAGTCTAGAATTCCAGGTAGGTAGTAAGATAAATAGATATATTAGAGGAACAGGAGGAGAAAAAGAGGTGGGTCAAAAGGTATATGAAAAATGGCAGTTTGCATAGATATTTTTATACCCAAAGCAGACTGCAAAGAATTTTTTCTCAGTAGACAACAAATGTTGGAGGTATGTTGGGGAAGAAAGAGGTAACTGGAAACATGTTTTTTTTTTTTAGTGTAATGAGATGGCAGATTTTGAAAAATTATCTTCTAAGTATACTATCAGGAATATTGGGGGAACAAATGGTTGTAAATAAGGAAATTATCATTTTGAGCTGGAACACAAGATCTGAATTGGCTAGACATAGTAAAACCTTATTAAGTTTAATTCTGTTTTCTGCCAAAAAAGTAAGTACTAAAAAAAATGAAAGTCTAAACTAATTGTATTTGACGTAATGAATATTATGAAAGAAACAAAATAACTAGAAGAGGAATCTTTAGAAAAAAGGAAGGTGCAAATAACACATAAATGGAAATTGTGGGAACAATACATGCAAAATAGTGTTCAGGAGATGGAGTGAGGTTTAAGGGAAGACAGAAATTCAACAAGTTACATAATGCTAGACTGATGATAGTTACACAGAAAGAAAATTTGTGTGATGCATGCTGCATGTAAATGGAAAAATGGTAATATAGTTTGTTTTCTTGTTTGTTAATGTATGCTTGCCTTTGTCTTGAGTGATAACTTAATATTTCATGCTAAAGAATCGTAAAAGAATGAACAACTTTTTTTTTACAAATTTTTTATTAGATTTTCAATTTATAAAATAATCACATCAATATTTACAGTCAAAGATTTGTGAATATAATAAATGTAAACATTTCAACTAAACCTCACACACAAAAGAAAAAAATATATTTATAGGTCTGTCCATTAACCGTGAAGTCATTCAAGTTATCATGCATTGCTTTAAATCTAAAATGCAGTTATTTTTGCTTGTCAAGCAGATCTGAAGTTTTGTGCATGTGTTGTAACAGGAGGTGTAATCCTACTTGTTCTTGACTTAATTGTAATGATTTCCAGGTGACAGACTTCAAGATTAGTCAGGTAATTAAGTTCTATTGGAATTCATTATTTAAGTATAAGGATCTAATGGAAAATTTTCCAAAAAAATATTACTTTTTCTTATAAAAGAGGGAGAAACCTTAAAGACATGTTAGTCCATACTGGATTTTTCACCCCTAAAATAAGTTTAGATACAAGTGTGAGATTAATGGGAACTTATCCATGTGGCAAATGTATATCTTGTCAGTATGTATGTAGAACATTTGATTACATAAATGGGAGGAATTTTTATCCCTTAGGGCATTTTTCATGTAATACGGACGTAGTTGTTTATGCATTGAGATGTCCGTGTGGACTATTTTATATAGGGGAAAGTAAACAGGCTTTTAAAATAAGGTTGCAGGAGCATCTAAGAGATATTAAAAATAAAAAAATAGAAAGCCCACTTGCAATGCATTTTAGAGATCACCAAAACAGTGATCCAAAGGGTATATCTGCTACTATTCTGGAACATATAGCTATGAATAAAAAAGATGAAATAGTCAAAAAGAAATTGTTGTATAAGGAAACAGTTTTTATACTTAAATTTGATACTATGACACCTAGAGGCATTAATTTAGAATGCAACTGGAAAGTTTTTTTTATAATTGATTGATAAATTGTTTAATTGAATAGTTTAATTGAATGGTATAAATATGTGTTTGAATGAATCAGATAGTATTCTCCTTGAAGGCGAAAGCCGAGGCGCTAAAGAGACTATCCAATAAACGAGTGTTGGATCCTGCTTTTTGTCGTTATTTTTGAAATATTGGATTTTTATTTGGTTGTTATTTTTTATTTATGTCGAGTGATCTGTCACTTAATGTGCCTAGAATATTTAGGCAAGATCCATCAGATAGAAGCCAGACAACTATGGAGCAATTTGCTACATCAATGGGAGACCGAACAAATGCCCGGACTACCCAGGAAGAACAGGTGATGTTTTGGCAGAAATTTTTACAAAAGGAACAGATGAGAAGAACAGATAATCCGTTTTCTAATGTGGGTCAACGGATAGGTAATTCTTTACCTGGAGAAATGAAAGAAATGTTTGATAAACTGGACAAATTAATGGCTAAAGAATTAGCGGTACATTTAAACTGTCTAAGTCTACAAAGATACTCATTCTTCCAATTCTGAGTTATAACCTTTTTTGCTATAGATAGTTTAGACCACAAAATGCAATATTTCATTTTAACACATATAGGAATAAGAGTGGTAAAAAGGATTAGTGATTTAGCTAAAATAAATTTATCTGCAAAAAAAAAAGCCTGTTAGAAGAAATTGTTATTCCAGTAAGATGTTAAGAAAGTGCAGTCAGAAAACTTGTGTTGCCAATCCCTTTAAGTTCTTGTTTACATCTCCAACCAACTTATTTCTGCTAGAACATTAATTCAGTTTTATGTGGTATGAAGAAAGATCTCTGCAAAAAATTTTAAGTAAAAAGATTTATATCTAAGATATAACATTACATGTTTAAAAGATATTAGAATGAATTTTTCATCTTATTCACTTGGAGGAATATTAATTTGGATTAAATAGTTCCAATAATTGTCATTGCAACTTTTTGTTTCTCTCCTCACAGTTCTATATAATTTAGATAAGAGAGACCCTGTCCCAATGTGTTTTGTTGCATTAAGAATATTAGGCATTCAATTAATTTTGGGATATGATCTCTTATCCTTGGTTGCATTAACTTAATTTACCCTTCTTCATGTTGTCTGCAGGATTTATCTAAATTGTAGTTTTTCTAAAAATAATCAACAGAATGTAGCCTTAAACCTTTCATTATTGAAACCAGTATAGCAGATTTTTCTATTTAAATGTGATAATTGTGATAATTGTTTCTAACCTTGAGGTGGAGATGTTATTTTGGGTATTTGCTACAGGAAATATAAGGATGATCCATGCTTTATATGCCATGTTTATATATATATATATAAATATATATATATATATATATATATATACATATATAAATATGTGTGTGTGTGTGTGTGTGTGTGTGTGTGTGCGTGTGTGTGTGTGTGTGTGTGTGTGTATATATATGTGCATATATTTATATATATATTTATATATATATATCTATATATATGTGTATTTATATATATATTTATTTATTTAATATAGTAGAAATTAAATAGGAGTCACTTGTTAGGTGACTTTTTCCTATAAGGTAATTCTTTAATAACCAATGCAGACTGTTATTTAGTATGAGATAATTATTAGAATATCTATTATGTTTAGAGTTTTTTTAAAAAAATTCCTAAAAACTCTTTCCAGCTAGCTGTGTAAGTGTTATTAACCCAAACATATATTGTTTTTATAACTGATGATAATGAATATAATTCTAGATCTGGTAGCCCAATCCTTTTTACTGCCCAGTCTCTCATATGGTGGTTTAAAGCAATTCTTGGTTTATTGGGATACCAGGGAAATCTCAAACTTAGTGTTAAATTCTTTACTACAACATTTTGTGGGGAGTAATAATGGTGATTATATAATATATTTGATTTTTGGTAAGATAATCATTTTGATTATAGATAACCTGTCTTCCATAGTGAAAAAAAAATATTCCATTTGTCTATTATATTCTTTATTGTGCTTATATTGTCTTCTGTTTGTCAATATATTTAATTTATTTTTGATTCCGTTCTTATTTGTATTTCTTAGATTTCTGTTTTGTCATCGTTAAATGTTAAAATAGATTTTCTTTGAAATACATCCATTGCTAAGAAAACCGCAGCTCAAGAATTATCATTGTCATTTAATGTCAGTGGGATGTCATCAGCAAACAGTTGAAGTTTAGAGTTTAAATTCTCATTTATATTAATACCATTAATATCTATATTTGACCTGAGAAAATTAGCAAATGGTTCCATAATTAGGGTAAAAAGCAGAGGTGAAAGAGGACACCTTTGTTTGGTTCCTTTCAAAATTTTTGTGGAATCGGAAGTAAAAGTACCTGTTTTAACATAGACAAAATGATCATTATAAAGAAGATTAATAACATGCGTGAAGTTACTTGAGAAATTATTTTCTTCTAAAACCACCAAAAGATATTTCCAGTTTAATGAGTCAAAAGCACTATTAATATCAAGACTCATTAATGTTGAGCTCTCTTTCATTTTATTTGCATAGTCAATTTATTGTGATTATTCTTTTAATATTATCCTAAGTATTTCTGTTTAAGATAAAGCAGTTTGAGTTTCGTCAGTCATGGATGGTAGGATATATTTTAATCTATTAGCATGAATTGCCATGAGCAATTTATAATCTGCATTTAAAAGTGAAATCAGCCTGTATAAAGAGCATTCAGTAGGATCTTTTTCAGTTTTTAAAATTGGAGAGATAAGGCTATATTTCCATGAAGGAGGAAAATTAGCTAGGTCCTTGACTGTAGAAAAAAACTTGTGTAGTATGTCTAGGACTTAGGTAACAGCTTATAAAGTTCAGATATAATCCCATTGTGAAAAACTGAAAGGCTGTCAGCTCAGCCAGATAGAATCTTTGTAAAGAATTCTGTGTGATTTGTAAATATTAATATAATCCGCAGGCTGGTTTTACAAATGTAAAAGAGAACTATATGTTATGATTAACCTATATGTTGTACTGAGCTTTAAAAGTGTGACCACTGAGCACTCTGCTGGAAGAAAGTTGATAAGTCAAGCATTGTATGACTATCTGATCTTAAACTCGGAGCCGGGATGCCTGGATGAAGGAATTCTTTGTATTGTCATAGGATAAGAGTTAATTGCTAGATTTTACATATATAATGTCTTTTATGGCTGTGGCTTCCTGCAGGTGCACATTACAAAAAGAAATGTAAATTTTGAGTTTCTGTTAGCCTGGTAAGCTAAATCAGAACTGTTAAGAATGATGTAATCTAAAATGAGTCAGCAGTGATGCATTATCAATTTAAGACTTCCTCAGAGAGAGAGAGAATCAGAGCATTTTGCATTTGTCTTCAGAACTGACAACATCACCAGCACTTGCTTTGCTCTGTATGTAAGTAGGATCTTAGACTTTAGTATTTCTCTTAGAAAGAGTTAGAAAATAATAAGATTAGCTAGCTGTTTTATATATTTATGGCAGACTATCCAACAATATCGTTTTAAAGTTTCCTGTGATTTTTGAACTCTTAACTAGCACTGTGTTGAATTGAGATTTGTCTTGTGTTTTTATTATTTATTTTTAAATATTGTTTAAACTTTTCAACTGTGGCTATTTTGTGTAGAGATAATTTAAGATCTAGAGTACTTGCATGTATTTAGTGATACTGTATTAAGCTACTCTAATAGTCTTGCTGTACATCACACTTACTAATTGGATAACAGTATTATTACACAGCATAATTGGACACCCCTTTGGTAAGGGCCTTATTAGTAGCTGATATTAGGGGTTCTGGTGGCAGTGGATTACTACCTTATAGCCTGGGCAGAAGGGACATACCTAATGAACCTGTGCCAGCCTTCCCCAAGAGTGTCTGTGTGTTTTGTATATAAATCATATCTCAAAGTGTGTGTGTGTGTGTGTGTGTGTGTGTGTGTGTGTGTGTGTGTGTGTGTGTGTGTGTGTGTGTATGTGTGTGTGTGTGTGTGTGTGTGTGTGTGTGTGTGTGTGTGTGTGTGTGTGTGTGTGTGTGTGTGTGTGTGTGTGTGTGAGCTATCTAGGCAGGGACATGAAGCACTGGTTGGACAAAGTGAGTGCTCAGAGGACTTGGCTTGGAATCCTGGCTAAGGACTCCACACTATAACTGTGCCAGTGGGGAGTCTTATTGGGGATCAGGAGAGAAAGGGAGCAATCAACCCCAGACTGACTGTGATCTCTGTGTGCTCTCAAGGGAAATTGTACTTTACTGTGTGTGTACTTGTTATCCTTCCCAATGTGCATGCCCCTCACTGGTGCTAGTGCTAGATTGAGGCTCCTTGATTACTGGGCCAGAGTACGGGTGTCACACCCATAATTACTTGGTGCTTTATTAGGTTTCAGTTTAGAAATTTGAGCTTGAAGTTCACACATAGAGATTGGTTTGTCAATTAATTTCATTTGGTCATTAGATAGTTCAGTTTTTATATATTTTTTAAAATATTTTAATTATTTCTTTTAGAACTATTAATATATTATTTTTGTTGATTTAATATAATAATCGCTGACTTCGTTCAGAATATCTTCTATTTCTGTTACTTTTCTTTATATACATACCTCTCAACCTTGGATCATCAAAAATCTGGACAAGGCCCATGAAAAAGAGGTACAAATCTGTACGCTGTTTAACATAAAATTTGCATACATAATTATGTAACCCCGCCCACTCCAGTGGAATTGTGGGATACCAACTTTCCTGCAAAATGAAGTACAGACAACCATAATATGGCACCGGAGTTCTCCCTGCAGCCATTCCTATGTCGCATTACCTGGCTATTTTGCCCCATTTACCATAAACACTAGTGTGTGCACACTGATTTACTTCTACAATGATTTGTATTTTATTTTTACACTTTACAGCACAATGCACAAACAAACACCAATAGACATCTGTTAAAGTAATACTGTCTCACAATGAAAATAAACTCAGCATTAAAACTTCTCTGCCCTTGAAACTCACATTCATTAAAATAGCATTGAAACCTACATCACATCCATATAAAATGCATCATGCCAGTGGTGGATTGAGATTACCTTTGGGTTGTTTTCAAATCACTGGCCCTTGCACACAAAACAAGAAACATACACGTATTCTTTGACACACCTTCCTGACTTTAGTAAATTATATTCCTTGTAAATACAGCATATTTGTTTGACAGAGCATATTTTAAATTTGAAGATTTTTTCAGCAGGCAATGAAACGAAATGCATGAAACAATAATGACAAAACTGCCCAATTCAGAACATTTCCATCATAAAAAGTCTACTTACGCACACACAAATATACATATAAAAATAGAATGACAGTAGTATAAGGCATAGGCATCTTGCACAGCTTCTTGCCCTCATTTTCAATTTACATTTTTTTGTTTGGGGGGGGGGCAAAAAGCAGGGACACATTTTAAACATTCCGTATAATTTAGTTAAAGTTGCTAGAATAAAATGCTGTGTTACCACCATGCATTTCACTGGCAAGTCTTTTGAAAACATGACTACAGTCAGAACATACCACTATGCCAAATCAGCAGCTTGTTTCCCAAAAGCTAGGAAGACAAACTTGCCCCAAATTAGGTACAATTTACAAATACTGATCTTAAACACTTAGAAAACTGCTAGAATAAAAGTTTTTTGCTATCATTTATTTTCTGAAGAATGTGAAGTCTGAAATTCAAATTTCAAATGCCTGTCATTAATCAATAAATTCAACCTTCAGCAAATTGTCACAAACATCCTGAAATCACAGACTATATGGGGAACAGAACAAAAAATTCACAAGTGGTGGCTAGGGACATTAGGCTCTTTTGATCCTATACGCAGGGTACAGGGTTTGAGCCACCAGGTGTATTATAAAGGGGGCATTTTCACACATTTCAGCCTCTATGAGGAACATTCCTCATTTTCTGGCAAAAAATTCATGTTTCCCACTCTTCCACATTGACAGGATTTGGCACACATTCTTTAAGAATTGTTTTAACAAATATCTGTGGTAAATACTGAACTCTCTCATACTACCTCACCAAAAATACAAGGAAATAGTTAATCGTGCTGTGAGCTTCCTAGTTAAAAGTGTTCCACATTGTGCGACATAAGAGTTCATTTTGCAAACTGAAAGTTGAAAGCTAGGTCTTCCTTAGCAACTCTGTCCAAATAAAAATGGCTAAATGTGTTGTCCTCTGGTAATATAACAAGTGAAGTACAGTCAAGTATTGGACGAGCATTTATTGAAGTACCTACACCTTAACTGCTGGCACAATGACATATTTAAGCAGCAGCAACAGATTAATAAGAACTCTGATCAGCAAGAAATTAAAAAAGTTAATATACTAGCATGCAAATTAAACATCCCAAGCAAATGACTAAATAATGCACCACAAAGTGTAGTGTGAGCTTCTGTGTGTGAGAGAGAGAGAGAGAAAAAAAAACAGTCACATGCAGTGTGCATACATGTGGGTGAGAGCACAACAGTTTTCCTACAGCAAACAAACCAGTTACATTATTTTAAATTTCCAAAGTTAAATAAATGAAAAAACTCTGAAAGAACAACTGCTACACTACTCATATACATCTCTGTATTCATTCTGATAAAAGTTGTGCTTAAACCACTAAGGCAGCATAATTAACTGATGGAAAATTAATCAACAGTGCTCAAAAAAATATGCACTAACAACCCTGTCCAACACACTCCCTACATACACTCCTCTTGCTGTCCGTTACTCAGAGTATTAGCTACACTCACTAACAGCATCTGCTACACATAGCCATGTAAGTAATAACACTAAAATGAATATGAAACCAGAGTTAACCCATGTGAACACAGAGAGGACATTCATGCTCCACATAGAAGGCATCTCAGCCAAGAATTGAACCAGGAAACCTCTTGCTGTGAGGCTACTAAGCCATCCTACATGCCATTGAGCCATTTGGGCTCTTTTCACTTTTTATTCTTTTGTTTTTATGTATTTATACATACTTCTGACTTCTAGTGTTTGTTAGCATCTTTAATTTAAGTAATTTCACAGGCTCTCTTTACATTTGTTGCTATATTTGATGCTAAATCTGCATCATCTAGCAATTTATCACTCATCTGATCATAACATATGCCACACATAGTATTCTATTTTACTAGCAAGTCATGTAACTCACTAAATTTAAAATTTTTGTCTTGGTTCTTTAATTCAGTAACATAAACATGAATATTTTTATGGAACTTTGTGAAATTATGAAGAATAAATATGGCAGATTTTTTTCTTGGTTCACAATAATTCTCAAAAGCTTTTTTCTCACCCTAAACTCAACTACAGTATATGATAAAGATTTCAACCCCTTCTTTACATGTGGTATGCAGAAACCTGAGTACTGTACATTCTCAGTTTTTTTTTACTATTGCACTGAAAGGCAGGATGCAGGAATAAAGTGAACCTCTGAATCAACAACTTCTAATTTTCAGGCAAACTACATCAAAAAGAAATTTCCTGAACAGTGTAGTAATAGGATGTCTCAGATGAATCGTTTGTCTGCATTTTTGACTGCTTAAGTTCTGACAACAGCCCTTACATTTGACAGTCTTCCATGTGGGTTCTTTAACAAAGAAAATAATGAGATAAATAAAATGTATTGTGCTATGCAGCTGTTTCAAGTGTCAGGACTCAGATTGCAGAGTCCCAAAATATGGAGACTAAATGATGACTAAAAGTCTGTACATACTTATGCCTAGTGTGAGCTTGTCATTTCACTGAATATTCCATTTTCTCCAAAGTATGGTCATCATAGTGTTGTTATATATGTTCAGGGGTTAGTATAGTGCAGGGGTGTGGGAGCTTGCCTCCCACATCAGGGGTTGCAGGGATTGTCTACTTGCATACAACAAGTATAAAGGAAAAGAGCAATGTTCAATGTTCACTCTTCTTTTTTCATTTTTGGTCTTCTGAGACGGCAGAATGAATGTCAACAAAATATGCACTCCAGTTTCATTAACGCCACACACACAAACACACACAATCTTATCTTACCCTGAGTAGTCGGCTGGTCTGTCTCCTGTTCTCGGTCATCCTGCCCTAATTGAAATTCTCTGCACCTCCTGCCCTGCTCCTGTTCTCGCGGTTTGCCTGCCCTGATGTTTCCGGCTGGTCTGCAGTTGTATTCTCTCATTTCTCTGCCCCTGTTCTCACTTCTCGGTCATCCTGTCCTCCTGCCCTGATGTTACTTGGCTGCTTTCCTGGCCCTGGGTTCCTGGCGGGCTTAAAAAACTGTCTGTGTAATAAAGCAAAAGTTCTGCCTGCACAGAAAACGCCTTTACGCGCGGCCTTTGTAATTCAAAATCCAATCCAGCCAGCGAGTAATAATGCGAGCAATTCAATTCCAATTCCGGCTGGTGACTGGCGCTGACGCCATCGCGGCGCGGCGATCGACGTGAGCGCCGAAATTACTAAAAAATTTTAAAAAAAAAAAAAGTTTAAATAATGACTGAAGGGGTGCCACTCGGGAATCGTGGCACCCCTTCATTTGGACCCCAAAACTCGGTAAAAACCGAGCAATTCGGAACGGTTGAGAGGTCTGTTTATATATGTGAGTTGACTTCTTATGTGTGATGGGATTTACTGAGTAATTTTATTTTTGTGGCTAAATTGCACATAGAGTTTTGGGTAAATAGAGAAGTTAATCATCTTAAACTTCTCAAGGTTGATTTTAGTTTTATGGTATAAATCTGTTCTGTATTATTATTTTTATTTGTTTGATTTTCTAAATTTAATTTATCAGGTTTTTCTTTTATTTCATATAATTCTTTATGCCATTGTTTTCTTTTTTGACAGCCACTTAGTGACTGTGCCAAACAGATATGCTTTTAGTGCAGCCAGTAAATACATTTCTGAAGTATCTTCTATATTACTAATTTCTATAAAGGAAATGATTTCTTTAATTAAAAAAGTCCTTAAATTATTTTAAACAAGTTATATATGCTGGTAATCTTCTGACTTTTAACATTACTATTAGATTTCAAAAACAGCTTAAAGGTAATTGTATTCTGATCTGTAAAATGGACAGGTTACTATTTTTACTTTGTCTAGTGTATCATTCAAGTCATTAAAGATGTAAACTGTCAGTTCTGGATTGCCTTCCTTGTCTATGGGAATAATGGGTAGAAAATAATGAATTTGGTTCTGAAAATTCATTTATGTCTCTAAGATGAAAAATTCAGTACATTTTAACAATGTCTTTCAGGTGTCTGTATTCTCCCTTTACCTATTGTGTTACTATCACTTGGTGACAATATAAAATTAAAGTCTTCTGCTAAAATGATATTGCCTTTTGAGTTTTGAATTGAAGGTTTGATTAGACATAAAATAGTTACTATTATGGACACTCGAAAAAAGCTAAAAAAATATCATTAAACATTTGTTTTTAAAATCCCTGTTATCCCCATGGAGTCTAACATTCCTTGCTTGAATAGTCTAACCATCCAGGCAAACACATTCATACAATACTTTGGCAATAAACAAACAAAAAAGTCTACTCTACTACAGTCAACTATGATGTCACTAACAGTAAAATAAAGATGAACCTGTATCCTTTAAAGCATTGTTAATATACAATAGTAGAACAATTATTTCACATCTTAACTTATTTAACATGTACATTCTCCAGTTTTATGTGTTCATTAAGGTGTTAAAGTATATCATGCTTGAATATCTTATTATTCCTTATCTATGCATAGTTTGAAATTCATCAACTAATAGTATAAAATATGAAAGACTGCTGCACAATAATTTAAAATGTTTTGTGGTGTGTCCCACCACAAGACCAGTGTACTTCAGACCCTTCTGTTCCCTCTTTGTAAGATTACATTAAAGTAAATGAATAGTTGTTCTACAGTGTTAAACAGTATTTCATTATTTGTTTATATTCAGAGGTTTATTACTGTAAATTAAAACCTCCTATTTTATTTCTGTCAAGTGTACAGTTTATAGCTTCTTTTGATTTATATATGCGACTTTCAAGTGTATTGACATATTCATATCATGTATGTCAAGCCTTTAATAATGAAGCTCTAAACATTTTATATATATATATATATATATATATATATATATATATATATATATATATATATAGATATATATATATATATATATATATATATATATATATATATATATATATATATATATATATTTATTTCCATTTTACCTATAAATGTATTTAAATGTATTTCACAGTATGTGTAACATAATTGTTTCCCTTCTTCAATGCCGATTCGTATGTCTAACTACAGTTGCAGTGAAATTTGAGCTAATGCATATTTTAAAAGGTTCTGCCTTTTATTCAAATGAACCTTCTAAAGCTGCCTGTTAATCAGAGTCTCTGAACTTGAACAGCTGTGTTCTCTTGGCTAGGTGGGAATTCCAACTGAACTCCAGCTGTTTAGCAGAAAAAGCTTCATGTGTTCTAAATGAAGTAAAAAAAAAAAGCTTATGCTATAGAGAAAGGGGCTTCGTATCTAACTACCACAGAAGCATCTCACATAGGGTTAACCCATCAGTCACAACAACTTCCACGTCTTTCATATTGAACCTATACTTTTCACAATGTATAGAGACTATTTTAAAATCATTTAAAACTTTACAATGTTCTGTAGTGCTATCTCACCTTCATTCTTACATTTGGGTTCGGAGCCATACCTTGGCTCTGACTCGGCAATTCTCTAGCTCAAAATCTTGTTGGCTCATGGCTAGGAGGTAGCCTATAATGCACTGTTAACATATCTCATTTGCCGCTTGTTGAGCTCAGACGTGCTTCTTCTTGGCCGTGGCTAAGTGAAACATTTTTTCTACTCGTTTTTTATTTATTGCTTCCTAAAGTAACTATATTCACTGAATTAGTGATTTTTTTCTTAACCTGTGTCTATTTTAGACAATTGTTGGCATTGTTTGCTCTGTCTGTACTGTTTTGTGCTTTTGCTGATTGGCCATCCTACCATTGGCCTCTCTTTGTATCCTTGCATCGCTTTTCTCTTTTGCTGTGTGTATTGCTTATTTGTTGTTTCTCTTTCACCAAGGCTAGGCCCATTTAAGTTAGAGGACCTAGTCCTCTGTCTATCTTATTGTTACTGCAGTACTATCCATTTAGTCAGAAGTAGTCCTTGTTTAACCTTTACTTGGTATCTGGCTTTGGCGTTTGGTCAGTGTAGAAAATGTCTAAGGATGCTAAGGACCACAAACCTTCGGGCTTTAAAAAATGTACTAAGTGTGCCCAGAAAAAGTCTCTAACAGATCAGAATAATCTTTGTGTCTACTGTTTAGATGCTATTCACCTTCAAGAGTCTTGCTTATTTTGTCATGCCTTTAGTCCCTGTGTTCTTCAAGAGAAAAAGAACAAACTCATTTTGAAATGCCTGTTAAAACATTCTTTTGAGGATGAGTTGGCTTCTTCATCCTCCAGTCACCATCCTTCAAGAAAGACAAAGCCAAATCCACAAAAAGGTGGTCTCCCACTCATTCTGTGTAAGTCGGAGCTGCCAGACAAAATTGCCAAACTGACTACATCATCTATGGCTCCACTGGTCCCGGTGCCGACAGAGGATTTTGATGTGGAACAATCAGTTTCGGCTCCAGGAGTTTCAAAGCCAATAACTGAGTCTGTGTCTTTGAACTAGCCAGCTGAACTCTGCCCGGTCTCTCTGACTCTCAGATCACCAATTTTTCAGCAATTTCGGTCTCCCACTTTATCCTACAGGTCCTCTAGGAGCCTTTCTGATGAGGTCGTCGAAAGAGTGGAGCGCAGACTACTCCAGACGTTGGTGCTGGCAAATTTACTTTCGGCTCCGTCCTAGTCGGCTCCGGAGCCTAATGTGCCCATAAACCCTGTCAATGTTCCTCCTCCAATCCACTCTGGCACATTAGAGCCAGAGATGTTGGTGCCACTTGTCGTGGAAAGGTTGATTCCAGCTACCTTAGTTGGTCTCTCACTTCCGATATCTGCTCCAACCCCTTTGGTGCCGTCCATGGGGTTAGGGTCCTAAGCTCTCCAGTTGGGCCTGAGGGGGACGCTTGCACCCAAACTTCTTTGGTTCTGAGCCTACCTCTCGGTGCTTTGGCTCGGGTGAGTTTGGACCCCTCATCTGCCTCAGAGCCCATCTCTTTGGCACCAAGGACTGCCTCTGCACGTTTGGAGCAGGGGGCATTCTTCTCCAGCTGGGAGGGTTGGCTTTCGAGGTCATGAGAAGTGTTCTGTCCAAATCTATAGTTCCAACCAGGGGTACTGACACTCTTTCCCCTAAAGCACCGACTTCAGTCTCAGGATCTTCTCTGCAACACAGCAGAGCCTCACAGCTTCAGGAAACCTCTGTGAGTGGTCCCCATTCTTCTGAGTTCTCCCCAGATTATCCTTCTGAGGAACTTCCTCAGAAGAAAACTTGTAAGAGGAAACATGTTGACTCCCCCAATGAGTCCATTACATCAGACACTGACCTCAAGGATTCAGAAGGGTACCCAAGTCATGCTCTGATGATATCTCCTTCACAGATATCCTTGAGATCCTGAAACAGAGAGGTGATGGGCCCACCACCTCCCCTTCTAATGAGGAGTCAGTTTACCTGAAGGCTTTCGGGTCTCAACCCTCTGCCTCTTGGGTGTCTCCACTTTTTGACGAACTACTGGATCTAGTAAGTTGAAAGGTGTGGGAATCTCCTGATACTGTGGAACCAGTTCCTAGAAGACCTAATAAATTCTTGTCAGCAACTGAGGAGAAAGATTTTCTCACTAAAAGCATGCCAGTAGATGCCATGGTGGTGGCAGAAGCCACCAAAAAGGAACTTGCTGAAATTTCCTCCACTGTCCACCCACCGAACAAGGAGTCTCGGACAATGGATAAGTATGGGAAGTGTATCTTTCCTTCAGTGGCTTTTACAATCACATCACGGAACTACCTGTCTCACTTCACTAGGCTCCAGAGAGATCACCTAAAACAACTGGGAGAGGCTCTGCAAGGTAACGTATCTGAAGCAGTGTCTGAGAAGTTTAACGCACAGATGTCTACCTTAAATTCTATCGTAAACTCCTCCATGCAGCTGATAGCTTATGCAGTGGATGCTGTGAGTAGGGCAGCGAGTTCAGGAGTTTCTCTTAGAAGACACTCCTGGCTGCACATGTGTAACTTTGCAGAGGCCTTTAAGTCTACATTTACCAATGCTCCCTTTGATGGATCCTCGTTGTTTGGACCCAAGGTAAAGGACACAGTCACCAGGTGCAAAAAGGAAGGGAAAACCCTGTCTGCCATGGGAGTCCATTTTTCCATTCCTTCTAATCTAGACCCTATCCCAAAGGGCCGAAGGGTGGTAAAATGTGGTTCAAGAAGTCACAGAGTTTTTTTCAGGACGCACAGGATGATTCCTTCTCCAGTGGCAGAGGAGGAGGAAATAACAATAGACATCAACCTAGAGGCAGGGGGGCCCACATAACCAGGGAGACTGTGAATCCTTTTGTGGTCATCCCTATCAGTGCTCCTGAAAGCAGACCTGATTGTGCATCTCTGGAGCCAGTCAGGGGATGTATATCCTTATACCCAGAAGCCTGGTGCAATATCACCCAATGCAAGTGGGTACTAAGGATAATTACCAGAGGATACCATATTCCCTTCTCTTCCCCCCCTCATCAGATCAGATGAATCCCAGATGTTCCACCCAATCACAGGGATTCAGCAACTCTAGAAATCCAAAAGTTGCTAACAAAGAGAGTCATCCAACCTGTCCCCGCAGACCAAGTAGGATTAGGGACTTACTCCAGATTCTTTTTGGTGCCAAAAAGAACAGAGGACTTGAGACCCATCTTGGATCGCAGTAAATTGAATGAATCTGTACAGAAGTCCAAGTTCCGAATGGTCACTTTACAGTCGATACTCCCGTTCTTAGGGAAAGACATTTGGATGTGCTTCATAGATCTCCAAGATGCGTACTACCACATCAAAATGGACAGAGCATCAAGGAGTCACTTACATTTCTGGCTGGGATATTATCAGTTTCGCTCCCTGCCCTTTGGTCTCACCACAGCCCCCAGGGTGTTCACCAAATACATGGCAGTGGTAACGGCTCACTTGAGACATCTTGGATTCCATGTGTTCCTGTACTTGGATGACTGGCTCCTGACTGCAACCACCAGGCATTTACAATTACAAGACAGGGACATCAACATTTCTACTTGCCTGCAGCTAGGTATTACAATAAACTGGCAAAAATCTGCATTATCACCCTCTCAGCATGGGAATTTTATTGGTGCTAAAATAAATACCATCACAATGAGGGCTTACCTTCCCATAGAGAGAATTCAGAATCTCAGGCAGCAAATTTTGAGTCTACTTCCTCAGCAAAAGGCAAAAACAAAGACGGTGCTGCTCAAATTGTTGAGGACGATGGCCTCTACAATAACATTAGTTTCATTAGCCAGACTGCACATGAGGGTTCTGCAGTGGTTACTTTTTGATCACTGCAGCATCTACCTCTTTCTCACCCCATTCTGATAACAGAATCATGGTAACAGGATCTTTGCAGGTGGACCCAGTCAAGTCATCTGACCACAGGAAGACCTTTTGCTCATTCTACCCCTGTCACCAACGTGACCACGGATGCCTCTCAGATAGGGTGGAGGGGGCATTATATAGGGAGAACAGTCCAAGGTATGTGGCAGAAACATGAGACTAATTTGCATATCAATGTCTTGGAGATGAGAGCAGTGCTTCTGGCATTGCAAGCACTTCACAGCTTTCTCCTTCTAGAGATGATTGCGATCCACTCAGACAATACGTCGATGGTTTGGTACATAAACAAACAAGGAGGGACCAGATCTTATCCCCTTTGCAGAGAGGCCCTTTGAGTGTGGAAGTGGGCAGTGTTTTTCCAACATTTTCTGATTGCAATGCACATTCCAGGGAAAACCAATGTGATAGCCGACAGGCTCAGCAGGGCTATTCTGATGCCTCATGAGTGGTCTTTGAACCCTCACATTGCAGAACAGATTTTTTGTAGATGGGGTCAGCCTCGCTGTGATCTTTTTGCCACCCCTCTAAATGCCAAATGCAGCAGCTACTTCACCCTGATCCCCCCGAAGGGGGAAGCACCCAGAGATGCACTCATTCACGATTGGCCCTCGGGACTTCTCTATGCATTCCCACCATGTCTCCTAATATTGAAGGTAATTCAGAAAGCAATGTCCTTGGAAAGCACAATGATCCTCTTTGCTCCTTACTGGCCTCAACAGATTTGGTTCCCCTTCCTCAGACCTCATCTAATGGATGAACCTTGGACTCTGGACCCAGTGCCAGATTTACTAACGCACATGTCAGGGGTGTTCCATCCCTCTGTCCACACCCTCAATTTGACATCTTGGCTGCTCCAATTCCATCTTTAGTCAGGCTTCATGACTTTTCCCCTGATGTTGTACATATTCTGACATCTTCTCACAAACATTCTACCAGAAAGACTTACACCAGTAAATGGAAAAGGTTTTCCATTTGGGCCCATGAGAGAAACCTCAGTCCTTATACAGCTTCCATCTCTGCCATTTTGGAGTTTCTTACTGAGTTGTTCCATCAAGGCTCAGCAGCTGCCACTATTAAAGTTAAACTGGCATCTATTTCTACCTTTCATTTGGCTAATGATCCTAACCTTATGGCTCATAGATTGTGTAAAGCTTTCCTTAAAGGGGCCACTTTATTGCAACCTCCAGTCATGGATCCTGTGGCACCCTGGGATTTGAAGTTTGTACTTCAAAAATTTACTTCAAGCCCTTTTGAACCTTCAAGCACTTGTGACCTCAAGTTCCTATCACGGAAAACTATATTTTTAGTGGCCATTACATCTGCAAGGAGGGTCTCAGAACTGCAAGCCCTGTTTATTAAGCCCCCTTATTTGGTGTTTCACAGAGATAGCATTTCCTTACAGACAAACCCTTCATTTGTTCCTAAGGTTTCTTCTCAGGTCAGTATTAATCAATCCATTGAATTACCTGTTTTCTTCCCTAATTTTTCTGACAAGGCAGAGTACAAATTCCACCAGCTTGACATTCATAGACAACTGCAATTTTATCTTGACAGAACTAAGACTTTCAGAAGGTCAGATCAATTGTTTATTTCCTTTTCAGATACAAGGAAGGGCCTACCAGTCTCCAAAACCACATTGTCTCACTGGATTTCCAGCTGCATTTCATTTATTTATACATCCAGTGGCAAAGATCTTCCCTTCAAGGTGAAAGCTCACTCTACCAGATCTGTTTCTACTTCAGTAGCCTTTCAAGCAAAGATCCTTATAGATAACATCTGTGCAGCAGCAACATGGGCTTCATCTCCTACATTCATTACTCACTAGAAATTGGATGTAGCTTCCAGGAACAGGTCTTCCTTTGGTTTCACAGTACTCAGGAGCATTTTCCAGTGAGCCATCCAAATACAGGTGCTAGGGACGCTGTCCCAAATGTAAGAATGAAGGTGAGATAGGACTACAGAACATAAAGAAGTTATGTACTCACCATAACATTCGATGTTTGTAGTCCATCTCACCCTTCATTCTTACGAACCCTCCCAACTTCCCCCTCCTCGAGGACCTGGGGATATTGTGACTACTGCCTTATCTCTATGTTGAGACCTTTCTACATGGTTTGTTCTTTGTCTCTGTATATTTACTACTTGCGGTAAACAAGATCTGTGATACGTTAGCGGTGCATTATGGGATGCCTCCTAGCCATGAGCCAACCAGAAGATTTTGAGCTAGGGAATGATGAGTCAGAGCCCAGGCTTGACTCTGAACCCAAATGTAAGAATGAAGGGCGAAATGGACTGCAAACATTGAACGTTATGGTAAATACATAACTTCTTTATCTCTCCACTGTTAAACAGCATCAAAACACACATCCATAGCAATTGCAGTCACCTGCTCCTTCAATCCAGCACATCATAAATCATTCTGTTAAATAGAATAATAACATATTCTCTAAAATAACCACAGGTGGGGAAGCAGCAAAAAAAACAGCAACCAAGAAAACCACTTCCAAGCCGATAACTAGTCCCCGTACACTCACGTGTAACCAACAGACAAGAAAGGTGCTACAATCATTGAACACTCTTCACACACTTTATTATATAAAATAACAAACAGTCAAGCACTTTCATCAAATAGACTTCCTCAGAACAATGGTTTTCTGAAATCACTCAGCTTTTATACCTTAGATCAATTAATTAATCAATTAATAAACTCATTAAGTTCTAAAAAACACAGTGTTGTTAATTTATGTATGTAGTTATTTAAATATTTAAAAAATCATTTGATGACACATGAAAACACATAAAAACACATAAAATAAGATGAGAATGTGATGCTTAAAAACTATAAGGGGTGAAATTCAATAAAATATTATACTTTAAATTATTTTATTTTATTTTGTTAGCTCTGTATCTCAATTCAGGTTTGATACTAATAGCATCATTAATACCTGGGAATTCACTTGCATTGACCATAAGTTGCCACCTAGTTTCTACCCTAAGCAACTTATTGGTCCAATCCCCCCCTCTGGGATCCTTACTAACTATTTCCAGGATACCAAACTTAAAACCGTGAGTAGGATTATTTTTAATATGTTTGTATAGGGCATTTTTCTCGTCCATTTTCGTAACACTATAACAGTGTTCATAAATCCTACGGTTCAACCTTCTTTCTGTTTTTCCAATGTAGAAACATTGGCAAACTGTACAGAGGGCTAAATAAACTAAACCTGTTGTGGTATAAGAGCCAGATACCAAGTTGATCTCAATCCTGAAGGGGCCCAATCTCACTTTGGGGTCTCCAAAATATATTTACATTGTTCAGAAGTCCCACATTTATGTGTCCCTTCCTTTCTTTTCTTTCCTTGGTAACTATGTTCCAGAATATTCTTTAAATTTTTATTTACTTTATATGTAAATAAAGGTTCGTTACCCAGTATTCCCAATACTTCCTTGTTCCTCTTAAACATAACCCAGTTGTTCTTGATAATCTTTTTTACTTCTTCAGATGTTTCCCCATAGGTAAGAACCATAGCCTGGGTAAAATCCTTCAAGTCTTTAGGATCTCTTTCCATGACTTCCTCACCCGTCCCTAATAATGGAATATATCTACTATTCCATTCACTCATGACCTGGTTTCTAATTTCTTCCAAAAAGTCCAATGGATACCCCCTATTCAGGAACATATCCATTACCAATCTGGTTTCCTCTTCTGCATATGCCATCTTGGAACACATCCTTACCACCCTCACCATCTGTCCTTTAACAATGTTTCGTTTAATATATGGGGGGTGGTTACTTGAGTATTCCAAATAATCATTGGAAAATGTGGGTTTTCTGAAGATTCTGGATTGAAATTTATTAGTTTCGGAATCCTTGGAAAGTTGAACATCTAAAAAAGAAATCACATTTGAATTGCCATTACCTGTAAATTTAAAATAATCACACACTTGGTTAAGGTATTCCATAAAAGAATGGAACGACTCTACATTTTTCCATAAAATAAAAAGGTCATCCAAAAACCTAAAATATAAATTCCAATTGTTATTATATATCGAATTTAAAACATATCTTTTCTCCCACTGGTACATGACTAGATTAGCAAAAATGGGTGCGCAACTACTACCCATGGCCACCCCATTAATTTGTCTATAAAATTCTCCTTGGAATGTAAAAAAATTGTTCTTTAAAACAATCTCCATGAGTTCTATTATAAAATTAATGGCACTCCCCCTTAAATTAGTACGACCCACTAAAATTTCACAAAAAAATTCCAGCCCTATCCCATGTGGGATAGAGGTAAAAAGATCAACTACATCTATTGAAGAAAAATACATTTCATTACTATAACATTCCTCTTTCACTTTTCTCAAGAAATCCCAGGAATCGATTAAAATGTGTGGAATAAGTGTTAAGGCCTGTCTCACAATCCGATCAATATAAATACCTATAGTGTAGGTGACACTATTGTGGGCAGATATAATGAGCCTATAAGGAGGGTCCTTTATATCCTTGTGTGTTTTTGGGATACCAAATACTATAGGTATAACAGGATGTTCAACATTAAGGAAGTTATATTCTTCCTCATTAATGACCCCTTGAAATATGGAGTCTTCCAACATAAATTTTATTTTCCTAAAACAGATGTTGATTTCATTCCTAGAAATTATTTCGTACTTGGACCCATCATTCAACATACCAGTTATTTTATTGTTATAGTCTTCTACACTGGTAATGACCATACCTCCACCCTTGTCAGGTTTCATAAACCGAGTCTTGGAATTATCACGTAATTCAAACATTAATTTTCTTTCTTTAAAAGAAAGATTATGTTTCCTGTTTTTACTGGTCTGTAATAATTTATATATTTCTTCAGTACAAATGTTTTCAAAGGAAATTAAAATAGGTATTAAAGGGGGGTTATAGCAACTTCTCTTATAAATAATTGGTGTCACCCTAGCAACCTGGTCAGACCTTCCTTGGTTTAGAATTTTCAGATTTAATTTCCTTATAAAACTCTTGAGATCCATTAAGGTTTTACTACAATCCTCCTTGGTGGAGGGAACAAATTTCATACCCTTCATAAATAAATAAAATAATTCTTTGTTGAGAGGGAACTGTGCATAATTGTAAATTTTGAACCCCTTGTAGGAATAAACAATGCCATCACTGCTAAAAATATCCTCATCTGTGCTTGAATTATCATGAATTACATAATCTAATTGTAACTGTTCTTCCTTCTGAAAGACGGATTCCTGTACCTCTGTTTGGCCCCCTCCCCCCTGGCTTCTAAAAAATCTTTCCCTTGTCTTGTTTGATTTCTATTATAGATCCTTTCGGATATTCTAAGTGGGGGGTATTCATTATCATATTCATTGTCTATATTATTACTTCTATAAGCCCCTTGGTTCCCTTGGGGATTTTCAGTTTGGCTATAAGTACTATCTCCAGAATTAACTCCTTCCATATAGGCTTTAGGAAAAGGGTAGGCTAAACCTTTATTGTACTCAAATTCATCTCTCATAAGTTTCTTCTTTTTCCTACTGATGTTGTTATTCACCTCATTTTCAACCCTATCAAAAATAACATTATATTGTTGTCCAAAAATAGCATTATATCGATAGGAATATTGATTCTAACAAACATCATTAAGAATTACATTATTGACATCATCAATTTCTTCAAAAAGTCCATTCATCTTTTTGTTATTAATTTTTAAGATGAATTCCATTAATTCTGTTCCATGTCGATCGAACATTTGTACCAGTTCATCACATTCAGGTTCTCCCTTTTTTACCCCATTTGGAAACTTGTAGGTGCGCAGCCCTTTTGGGACACGTCTCTTTGCAATACATTCCTTTAAGTATGTGTTATCACATTGTAATGCACGCACTTTGTGCATTTTAGTCTCAAGGCACACTAACCTGCTGTCCATACTGTTCGTGTTAGTTGGATTGTTATTGCCAAAAAAGACGTGTTCTTTCTTGCTCCAATCTTTAAGTCGATCGTGTGCAATAAAAGTTCCACTGGGTTCTACTCGGTTTCCCAAGCCTTCCGACCGATTAACCATGCTCTCCAAACGCGTTGATCCCATATTGATGGCTTCCATACTCCTACCGCCAACAGGAAGAGGTTTGTTCACTACCGGTGGTGTTACCTCTCTACCGTTCCCACCACCACCAGTCCCAGCTCTATCAAGGACTGTACCGTGGGAATTTTGGATATTCTGAACCGCTGCTTGTAGTTCAGACACCTTCTCCATTAAATTCAAAATTAAGTTGTATAGGTTATCACTATTCCCCCTTTATGGGTTGATCACAGGGGAAGTGTACCGATTCCAAGTCCTCCTCGAACACTGGGGGAAAGTAGATTATCCTCCATACCGGATGACAATAACGGGTCTAGTAGGCTCAGGATCCACCAAAAATCACAGAGAAATAACCACAGGTGGGGAAGCAGCAAAAAAAACAGCAACCAAGAAAACCACTTCCAAGCCGATAACTAGTCCCTGTACACTCACGTGTAACCAACAGACAAGAAAGGTGCTACGATCATTGAACACTCTTCACACACTTTATTATATAAAATAACAAACAGTCAAGCGCTTTCGTCAAATAGACTTCCTCAGAACAATGGTTTTCTGAAATCACTCAGCTTTTATACCTTAGATCAATTCATTAATCAATTAATAAACTAATTAAGTTCTAAAAAATACAGTGTTGTTAATTTATGTATGTAGTTATTTAAATATTTAAAAAATCATCCAACTGCATTTCATTTATTTATACATCCAGTGACAAAGATCTTCCCTTCAAGGTGAAAGCTCACTCTACCAGATCTGTTTCTACTTCAGTAGCCTTTCAAGCAAAGATCCTTATAGATAACATCTGTGCCGTAGCAACATGGGCTTCATCTCCTACATTCATTACTCACTAGAAATTGGATGTAGCTTCCAGGAACAGGTCTTCCTTTGGTTTCACAGTACTCAGGAGCATTTTCCAGTGAGCCACCCAAATACAGGTGCTAGGGACGCTGTCCCAAATGTAAGAATGAAGGCGAGATAGGACTACAGAACATAAAGAAGTTATGTACTTACCATAACATTCGATGTTTGTAGTCCATCTCACCCTTCATTCTTACGAACCCTCCCAACTGCCCCCTCCTCGAGGACCTGGGGATATTGTGACTACTGCCTTATCTCTATGTTGAGACCTTTCTACATGGTTTGTTCTTTGTCTCTGTATATTTACTACTTGCGGTAAACAAGATCTGTGATACGTTAGTGGTGCATTATGGGATGCCTCCTAGCCATGAGCCAACCAGAAGATTTTGAGCTAGGGAATGATGATTCGGAGCCCAGGCTTAACTCTGAACCCAAATGTAAGAATGAAGGGCGAAATGGACTGCAAACATTGAACGTTATGATAAATACATAACTTCTTTATCTCTCCACTGTTAAACAGCATCAAAACACACATCCATAGCAATTGCAGTCACCTGCTCCTTCAAT
This sequence comes from Protopterus annectens, assembly GCF_019279795.1. Classification (NCBI taxonomy): domain Eukaryota; kingdom Metazoa; phylum Chordata; order Ceratodontiformes; family Protopteridae; genus Protopterus; species Protopterus annectens. Next base: position 462,490,428 of record NC_056746.1, read on the forward strand.
CCAGCACATCATAAATCATTCTGTTAAATAGAATAATAACATATTCTTTAAATCTATGCACTAGGAAGACGCTTTAGGTTTTACTATTAGTTTTAGTGAAACAGCATTTCTAATGTTACTGTAGTTAATGATTACATTAAGTTGCTTCCACACTTGGGTGAAGATGTTTGTATATCATTTCTTTTAGTATACCATTTAACTAGCAGTTTTAATTTAACGCTGTTAATGTCTTTTCCTTTTATAACAAGAAAGCATGGGATGTCACTCAGTAATGTGTGTTTCCCTTTAGTAGGTAATTACAGTTTATATGAATTAAACAACTTTAAATTTAGCTGTGTTATACTGCAGCTATTTTCTACTTCATATATAAAGTATGCGTTAATTCCTGAGTCAGCAGTTCTGTATGCAATCCTTCAGGTCATATACTAGTATTAATGCTGTATACTTCATTTAGGGGAAATTAATAATGTTTTGTCATGACTTGTTAAAATGATTTTTGCTTATCTGTAAATTAGACAAGCATAAGACAGAAAAGGATTTTAATTACATTATATTGGTAGACTACTTGCTGATTTTCTGATTCCTATTTATGTTATAGTTGAGCACGTTGTCATTTCATGTTTTGCTGGTAAAGATATGTAAAGAAGAAAAACTAAGCTTGTTTACATAAAAAAGAAAAAAAACTTGACATCCTGTTATTGCTTTGTGAATAAAGAAAAGGGAAAATGAAAGCTCTTTATTTTCCCCTTTATTTCTTCTTTTCCTATTTTGTCTTATTTCCTTTTGTCTTTTTAAGGTTACAAGGGACCAGTCCATATCCTCTGTTTGTTCAAAAATATTGTTAGTTTATATGAAATTGCCAGGTTAAGATCTTCAAAGAATTTAACCCCATTAGAAAGGAAAATCTTCAGCTTGGCCAGGATCAATAAATGTACTTCTATCTGCTTTTGCTTAAGTTCTGTTATAAGGGGAAGGAATTGTTTCCTTTTATAGATCACTGTTGCTAAATGGTCATTATCACAATGGATAATATTTTCTTCTGCTTTAAGTGGAGACTTAGCCCGGGCAGTTTTGAGTACCGGTTCTTTATCCTGAGATGAAATACATTTAACCACAATGGACCTTGGGGAAGTACTGGACTGACACAGGATTAACCAAAGATCTGTGTGCTGTCTCTATACCAAAAGAGAGAGCTCCAAGCAAATCTAAAGTTTTAGGGAGCCAGATAGGCAAGAAATTAACCATATTGTTACCTTCTGTTCTTTCTGTTAGACTAAAAATACAAATGTTGTTCCTATGGGACCTGTTCTCAAGGTCATCTATTTTGGCTATAAAGAGTTGCTCTGTTTTAAAAAGAATTCAGTATTGTTCTCCACTTCACTTATTCTTCCTTCCATATCATTAAAGTAGTCTTCATTGCCAGAAATCTTATTTCTCTGTAATTACAGAGCTTGACTAATTTGCTTCATTTGTTTGGAACAGTTTTTCTCTATTTTGGTGTCCCATCTATCTATGTTCAAAGACAATTCTTGAATAATAGTCAGTAAAGACTGAAGCTGTTTTTTGAATGCAGAGTCTTAAGATGCTGCCTTTGTGTAACTCATGGTGCTGCAGGATACAGTGAAGACATTTTCTCCTGCAGATTTTGTCAGGGGAATAGTTGATTTTAAGAAGATTTTTTGATATAATCCTTTAGGACACCAAAGTTTATCATAATTCACTTAATTGAGTTGTTTAGGATTATTTACAAATAAAATTTCCTGTCAGAAATATATGTAGTAGCAGAGCAGGAGAAAAGTGCTGCTATCGTAGTCTTATCCTGGCCATGCCTCCAAGAATGAATACATGTTTTGATATGCTGTTGAAATAATCACCACAGACACTCAAATATATGCATGGGACAGACACTGTAAATATGAAATCAATACACAAAATGGTCAATTTCAAGAACCAGACACATGATGTATCTAATACATAATTTACCCAATGCAGTCTTAGGAAACAGAGCTAAGCATATAAAGGAAGTGATCAGGCAATGTCTAAAGGAGCTACTGAATAAAGATATTGTAAGAGTTGTTAGTGACAGCTGCTGTCAAACACTAACTGCTTCAGCAGTCACATTCATGGCAACTGTCATCTGTTCATTTTTTAGTGTTTGAAATTTGTTAACAGTGGCTTTAGGAATTACTGTAAACTTGTATATAATGTCACATTTTATGGTTCTTTATATGTGTTTATTTATGGTTAGTGGACCATTTAATGAGCTTCCACCTGTCTGTGCAAAGCGTATTGTAACATGGCTTTAATGGATGCTTATATCAGTATTATGGATAAAACAGTCCTTTTGTATACAGACTAATCAGTTCAATAAAGCCCTTTTTGAAAATTGTAGGCATGAACTGACCTCTTGAATTATGAAATCATGGTGGTTTTATGTTATCTGCATCTTAAGTCTCTTTATTTGTATTTAAGTACCAAAGGACTTTTTTTCTGTGCCCATGATCAGTCATAGACGAATGTACACTACAGTTCAGTATGAAATAGTACTGCAATAAAGGTTATGATAAACCCAAGATGCTGCTAATTTTTGCAGCCAATGGTATTTGTCCGTTCATATGTACTCATTTGTGGAAGAAGAAAAGAATACCGCTCAACCTGCAGACATTGAAAATAGGAAGAAAGGTCCTTGAAAAGTAGGAGCATCCAGCCAGAAATCTAGACAGCTAATTAGCATGAATTTTGAATAGCAAAGAGCACATAACTCTTTCTGCTGCCTATAGGAATGTACCACTCAGAAACACATTTGAAAAAAGAGAGTGACAAAAATGATGGAAAGCTATAAGCACATGGTCAAGGAGACAGTATAAACTTCTGCAGACTGTAATGAATGGTATTGCAAAATTCTACCAGATAGTCATTTATTTTGGCTTCTGAAAAAGTGAGATGTAGTGTGGTTTTCATGGTATTAGACAGCTTCAAAAATCATGTGATGAAGTAGATTTGGAAAACAAATTATGTGATCAAGCTTGAAAATAAGGATATACCTACAAAAAAAAGAAAAAAAAGGGACATCCTGTGCAGGAGTAAATCAGGCTTGAAAATAAAATGTTCCCCAAAAATAAGGACAGTTGAGAGGTCTGAGAGCAACTCTACATATTTTTTATACAATTAAATATCTGTATATAATAAATAATGCTGTCAGTATAAAAACACTGCTGAGATCTGTAGTCTGAAGAGGAGAAGGAAAACGTCATGGATTCAGACTGCACAGCCCTGGGACTCCATACTCGGGTAAAGTAAGGACACAGTACAGCCACAGCCCTGGGACTCCATACTCGGGTAAAGTAAGGACACAGTACAGCCACAGCCCTGGGACTCCATACTCGGGTAAAGTAAGGACACAGTACAGCAGCAAACTGGAAGCAGGAGGAAAGTTTTTTTTGTTTTTTTTTTTACTTGATAGGGGCAGGGTTGCGGACCCCACATACAACTTCTAGAAGCAAGGTAAGAGAAGCTACTGATTGGACATACTGCTTTATTTTAAACTGTTTTGTTGCTACTTGTATTAAGGTCACATATTTTGTGCACTGATGTCAATTGCCTTGATCAAGCTTAAGATCAACATATTTGCTTTGATACAACAAATATTGCTGTTTGTAGTGCTTAAGGACAAAATGTGCTCCTTGAAATGATGTTACTTACTTGAATAAATTACTGGCAGCTGCTACTGAATGAACACTGTGATGGTTTATTTAATTTCTCAATATGACTTTTGCTTGCATAGACAGTGGTACTTGAAGGCAAAACTGTTTTTTGTTTGTTTTGTTTTGGAGGGGGAGAGAACTGCTCAACACTGCTTAATCACCGAATTTGTTTTTCTGGCATTTATATGCTTATTTTTGTGTTTTAACTGAAATGAAATTGTCCATTATTGGGGAAGGGATTAATCTCTCTCTCTTTCTGTCTCTCTTTTTTAGTGACCAAGGTTTATGCAACAATAAGAGAGCTTGAGATGAAACTTACCCATGTGTCTATTGTGTGACTAACCTGGCTAATGGGAGCAACATATGCTTTCTGTCAGATAATCTTCCTCATCAAGTGGGATGGGGAAAAGGCCATCAAGAACCACCAAAAGTCTGACAGTCATTGACAAAGCCTGCAGTTAGAGAAACAGAACTGCTTGATAAAATTTGTCCAGCTATCTGTACACTGAGTGAGTCGTTGAAATTCACCGCAGCAGAGGTTACAACAGTGTACCACAGGGTGAATTCTAAGAACTCATGTCTACAAACTGTTATATTATAAAGACACAGAAGATATACTTGTATTCATTGCAACAAAATCAGTTGTGAAAAGGCAACGGCAGAATGCTTCATTATTAACATTCTTATGCTGTATTCAGAACATCAGTTACTGTATGACCCATAACCTTCATACTTTTCTGCTGCATCTCACACTTCCAGTACAGAAAATAAACTGCTCCCAGTGGCACTTCAGTATTTCCCCCACAATTATGACATTCAGCAGAAGCTGCTTGACTTTTCTGAGAGCCATGGTGAGTATAGTGAATCAGGATTTACAAAATCGAGCATATCATATTTATTTAATTTTCTGTTAACTGTCTGAGTAGATGGACTGGTCTGTTCACCCATTTTAGCCATGATCTAAGATCCTAAGGAGTGCAAGTTTCAGTTGTTTAGTATACATATGTTCAGTTGATAGTTGAAACTGTACATGCAGTAAAGTAGTGGTTATAAAAGAATGCTGCAGGAACTAATGCAGATCCAGCACCATATGGTGCAGACAATGCCTCTGTCAAGTACAGGAAACATCATTCAGTTTTTAACATCTTCAGACTTAGGTGTCATACAATCTTGGCTAACTACTTGTGCCATGTGATGTATAACTTGGGCATAAACACAAAAAAGCACTTGCACAATTTAATGATAAAATGTGGCTTTTGAAGGTGCATAGTAAATGTGCATATTAGTTAAAAATGTGACACAACTGAAAGACTTTATTAATTAATTATAGGCTCTGTCATAATAGGACTTTCCTGGTCAACAAATGTTAAATAAATAAATCTTTAATTTGAAAATTTGCAGAGGCTGATGTGAATGGATTCTCAGACAAACGAGACCAAATGCTGTACCCATATCTTACAATACATCCACAGAATAACAAAAACAGAAAACACCACCATCACTGTTCTTATGGTGTGTGCAGTGAGTATCAGGAAAGTATAGATGAGCACTCCTGTAGAACTACTTGACAGCATAACTTCACATAGCTGTTGCTGGCAATAAGGCATTCATAGTGCTAATAACTGCCTTTGCTGCAATTATTGTGAATTATTACAGTTCTCCCCACAACATACTATCTGCTTGGCAGGGCTGAATGTGCAATGAAATATTTGGCATGTAACAATTAAACTGTCACAGAAATATACCCAAACATTTGCTGCAGTCGGTCAATGTTTATAGAGTTATATATAGAGAAAACTGATACAGTGTTCAGAATTTGTATAGGGACCATTTGCTCTGATATAAAGTATGATTGCCTTGTTGTAAGTGATTGTTTAATAAAGATCCATCCATCCTCAGCCCCTTTTCCCATTTTGCACATGGGGTCGGGGTGTCACTTTAGCAGTGACAGTCATCTCGAGCCAAGGTGTATACCACTGGGTGGCTAGCCCTGCTGTGGTATTTCATTTATACCACTCACTTGCACACACACACTGTCACCTATGGGCAATTTATAGTGTCCCGGAGCACCCAGAGGAGACCCACGTGACCACAGGGAGAACATGCAGACTCCGCACAGATAGCACCCCATACGAGAATCAACCAGAGAACCTCTTGCTGTTTAATAAAGATGTTTCTTATTTAAAAAAAAGGCAGGAATTGAATAGTTCATGTAATTGCTTAGGTTATATGATATATAGCAATATATGTGAAGTATAATGTTTGTTATGTTAATTAGTTTGATTACTTTTATATGAATGTAAATTTGCCTGTGTCAGAAGTGATAATTCAATAAAGGTGTTAAAAAAAAGGGGTAGCACTGGTAATGCTCTGGCAAAGCAAGCTAAAGAATATGACCATGTGATTAATTTGTTCATAATATTGCACTAGCAAAACCAAATGCTAGGGGATGTAATTACAGAAATTAAAAAACGACCCAATACCACTATACAACAACAAACAATAGGTATTCGACCCAGTGGCACAATAAAGGCACAAAATAAAAAAGTACTTTGACAACAAACTAAAGTTTGTGGTCAAAGTACTTTTTTATTCTATGCCTTTATTGTGCCATTGGGTCCAATGCCTATTGTTTGTAATTACAGAAACTGTTTAATAAGCTGAGATGACAAAGGCAGTTAGCATAACATTCAGGCCATGCACAGTATTATGGTCTATCAGTTATACCTATACAAATGCAAAAACAAAGTTTTACAATAGTCGCAAACATAACTGCAACTAGCTAGAGTGCTGACGTTGATGCATGGACACATGCACACTCTTAGTGCCTGGTGTACCAACAATACAATGTCAAAAACAGATGGCATTTATTATATATGCATGTGACAGAAAGTGCCAAGGGCAGACACAAAACTAGAAAGCAACATCATCACTGTTTCTTGGGTGTGTGTAAACATCATGTAGAGCTGAAGTAAAACTCCTTAGAGTATATATTCAACAGATGCTGCTCTCTCAAAACCATCCTCACGTGCCTCTGCAAATTCCCAGTTTAAAGAGTGCACTTACATTTTGTAACATGCAGCTTATAAGGTCATGCTGGCAGTTGTGAAAAACTTACAGTTAATTGGACATGGTCCAGGGCTGATGCTATGCTAAGCTGTACTTGAAGACTTTGTTAGTGTTGAGAAGCTGTTGTTTAAAAATAAAGTTGCAATATCGTTCTAATTAGTGCAAACAGTTTTGGGTTAGCTGCATTCAAATGCAGTGGAAGAAATCAATGGGCCATTTCAACTGAAAAGGAGAGCACAACGATATTATCTTTTTTAACAAGTGTTATTGTCTGATCCAACAGTATTTTGCTTCTATCTTTTTACCCTGATCACATTCTTAGGATGGTGATGGCCTTGTGCTATTTACTGCACCTATATTAAATAATGTAAGGGCCTAAACTTCTAGCCAAGTATTTTTGATGCTTCACACATTTTACATGACATTAATAATGTTTTACTTTCTCTGGAGTTTATAAATGTGTTCTGGGATGATTTTATAACAGTGTACTTTTTATTAGAGGTTAAAATGCTGATGTATACTTCTTCTAAAATAACAAATTACATATATTGACAGGAAGGATCTGCGGTGGTGGTGTTGCGGTAGCGTTGTCTCCTCACAGTAAGACGTTGTCCTGTTCGATTCTCAGCTAGAACATCTTCTGTGTGGAGATATGCATGAATGGGCATACCTTCATTGAAAGTTGTGCGTCAGGACTGGCAACTTGGCACGTAAAAAATCTACTGCCAATCATTAGCGGACCGGAGTTCCACTGTGGCGACCCCTAACTGGGAAAAGCCAAAAGACAACAACAACATATATTGACAGGAAGACTATATATAAGTTAAGACTGTTGGTCATTACCCTGGTGCTTTAACATTGTCATTAGGGTTTTTTTTTTTTAATGGTTACAAATATCCACTGGTTTAATGAATGTATTGTCGAATATTTTCCTAAGGAAGAGCAACGTGTGAGTCGTACAAGTCCTAAAGGTAGCATTGTTTGTATTGTATATTAAATGTTTTTTTGGCTGCAGACGAACTCTCCTGCTCAGTTTTTCATAGTTTCATAGTTTCATAGTATAGTACTAGGCTATCTGCCCTGGGGCATTTGTAAGCCTAGCCATAGTGATGTGGCTTTTGCCACCCCATTAAATGGTACAAAAATGTACAGAATAAATCTAGAATACTGTGCCTCTGTCTAGTAGTGACACAATGAAGGTCCCATTATATAATAGAATTAGTTTACTGTGCCCCTGTCTAGCAGTGACCCAGATGTGACCCCTGGGGTACATTTTCGATCTCCCATCCACTCATCGAGATTTCTCTTGAAGAGAGTTAGTGAGGGGCTCTGCCTAATACGAACTGGGATCCTGTTCCAAAGCATGGGAAACCTTTGGGTTATGAATCTATCCCTCCAGCATGTCCTATTCATACTTGTGCCGAGGTTTAAGTCTTTAGCTCTTGTGGTCCTGATGGATTTGGATTTTTTGAGGTGGAGCATGTCCATCAAATCCTGATTGGACATGGCCTTGTACGTCAGGCAGAGATCTCCCCTGAGCAGGCGTTATGCCACTGAATAGAGCTGAAGTTTCTTTAGTCTGGCAGAATAAGACATATGTTGGAGACCCTTGATCCTTTTGGTGAGGTACTTCTGTGGTCTCTCCAGCTGTTGCAAGTGCCGGGTGAGGTACATACCAAATGGGGCATTGTACTCAATCATGGGTCTGATGAGGGAGGAATATGAGGGTACAATGACATCCTTGGATCTGGATGTGAATCCCTTCATGATGAGGTGTGCAAGGTAGAATGTTTTTCTAACCACTTTGGCAACGTGGGTGTCAAATGAGAGGTCGCTGTCTACTTGGGTCCCTAGGTCTCTGATTACTTTTTCCATACTCAGTGGGTTTCTGTCTATGTGATAATGTGTGGGTACTTTGTTTTTTCCAAAAGGGATGACTATACATTTTTGGCATTTAGTTTAAGGCCGTGACTACGGCACCAGTTGTCCGTTTCAGTGAGGCCTTTTTGTAGGATGTATGTGTCAGCTGGTGTATCGACTATGGCGCCTAGTTTGCAGTCATCTGCGAACTTTGTCAGCCACAGCCCTCCCATGTTTGCTTTAACATCTGAGAAATAAATGCAGAACAAGAGGGGTCCCAGGACAGATCCCTGTGGGACACCATTTGTGATTGGCTTTGAGTCTGACATTGCTCCAGCGATTTTAACTTTATGGGTTCTGTCCTTTAGCCAGTTTGCAACCCATCTAGTGACATATGGGTTTACTTTTAAGCTGTTTAGCTTATCTATGATGCCTGAGTGGGGTATTGTGTCGAAGGCCTTAGCCAAGTCCAGGTATGCTGTATGGACTGCTTTGCCCTCATCAATGGCTCTAGTGACTGTTTCAAAAAAGTCAACCAGGTTTAAAAGGCAGGATCTGCCCTTCACAAAGCCGAACTGGGTGGGGTCAAGTGTCTGTAGGTCCCCTATGTCTCTGTTTATGAGTTCCATAATGATTCTTTCCATAGCTTTGCAGACCAGGCTAGTTAAGCTTATGGGGCGGTAGTTTCCAGGGTCTGTAGAGGCACCCCCCTTGTGGAGTGGGACCACTGTTGCTGTATGCCAGTGTACAGGTACATAACCCGAAGTAAGGCTAAGATTAAATAGCATTTTTATGTGTGGGTTTAGCTCCTCTTGGAGTTCTCGTAACACGCACCCCGGGATACCGTCAGGTCCCATTGATGCTGTGTTTTTTGCTTTGTTTAGGGCGGTTCTCACTTGGACATCTGAGATGACAGGGAGATTACATTCAGCTGGGATAAGTATTTCTTCTTTTGGGGGTGAAGGAGGCAAGAAGTCTGCACTGAACCTGTCAGCCAGAATGTTAGCAATATCTGTGGGTTCAGTGTATTTTTTGTTGTTGTGAACCAACTCAGAGCATATCTGAGGGTTTCCACCCAGGTTTCTAACATAGCTGAAGAAGGCTTTGTGGCTATCTTTAGTGTCCTTAGCTATTTTTCTCTCAAAGTTTGCCTTGGATGTTTTTATGAGAGAACATAGTTTTCTGCTAATGTTGATCAGAGACGTCTTCCCTTCATGGGATTTCGCTCTGGCGTGCAGTAGCTTCCTTCTTTTGTTATACAATTTGCTTATGGCTGAGGTCCACCAGACAGGACACTTACATTTGGTGGAGAGGGACTTGGATTTGTTTGGGATTGCATGATCCATGCATTCCTGGATATGTCCATAGAAAGCATTTGTGAAGGATTTGGCATTGTGGGATGTGGTATCCACTGGCACAGTGGGCTTAAAGGATACCATCTCCTTCTTAAGAAGAGTGAAGTCTGCTTTTGAGAAGTTTTTCACTGTGGTCTTTTGTGCTGGGGGTGGAGGTGGGATATGTATATCCAGGGTGATTAGTTTGTGGTCAGATCTCACTAGTGAGGGGTATACTTCCGGTGTGGAGCATTTTGTCCCCATGTTTGTGATGATCAGGTCTAGTATATTTTCTCCCCTAGTGGGGGAGGTGACTAGTTGTTCCAGTGCATTTGAATTTATGAATTCCAGGAACCTTTGGGCTAGGGTATTAAGGCTAGAATAATGTAGCCAATCTATGTTTGGGTAGTTGAAGTCTCCCAGTATGATGGTATTTTGTGATACATTCATATCCTCCAATGTCTTCAGGAAGGCTGAGTGGGGTTCTTGAGATTGGGAGGGTGGTCTGTAACATGCTACCAGTTGTATAGCAGTTTTGCCTATGGTTAGTTGCACCTGTATGGTCTCTGTTGCTTCATGTGTTGCTACTAACCTGGAGGTGTGGATGTCCTTTATGAATATGGACACTCCCCCTCCCTTTGTGGTTCGGCCCGGGTTTTGGGGCCGAAAAGCATGATACGAGGTATAGCCTGGTAGCACTGGGGTGCTCTCAGGAGCCTTGAACCAGGTTTCAGTTACTGCACAGACATCGATGTTCTCCATGCTGAGGAGTGCATCAAGTGCCTGCATCTTGAGATTTAGACTTCTGGCATTGAGCAGCATTACCCTTAGTTTTTTCCATTTTTGTTTTCTAAGGAGGTGGGTTTGTCTTTTGAGCCTTGCCTAAAAAAGGCATTATGGGGGTGGCAAGAGCCTTAGCCAATATCCGGAAGCCCAGTGGTGACAGGTGTAAGCCATCCCTTGCGAAGCAGCGTGGCTTGTCCAACATATCATCCCAGGCAGACAGATATTGGATTCCCTTAGAATGACACCAGTACTCGAGCCAATTGTTAAAGCTGATCATCTTGCTTGTATTGTGCTATCATTCTTGGTGAGGGAAAGATGCTGCTCAGGGTCAGGGTCATACCAGCCTGGGTTACATAATTGGAGAGCTCCTCTATGTCTCTTTTCATGTAGTCCAGGGAGGTACGTCTCAGGTCATTCACACCAGCATGGACAATGACGGAGTCATATTTGTACTTGCTTTGGAGTGACCTGAGTGCGTGTGTTATGTAGCAGATCCTAGCCCCTGATAGACAGCTCACAGTCACCTTCTCCTTGTTCAGCCTGATCAGTGGGACATCAGTGTGTCTGACTATGGAGTCACCTATTACTAGTGTATCAGGCAAGGTGTTTGGCCTTAAGGGCTGCGATTGGTTGACACACTGATTTATTGAAGTATGTGTTGCATGTGTTTTGTTTTGAGGTGGTGGATTTTTGGATGTCTGCTTTGGGAGCCTCTGTTGTTTTGGTAAGTTTTTTATTAGAGCCTCCGAGTATGTCTTTGTGTTTTTATGTGTTTGGTTTGCAGTTGTGGTAGGTCTATGTGGGACTGGGATTGTTGTGTGTGTGGTTGCCATCTCCTCCTGTCTGGTCATGCCAGCCCTGAGTTGAGAGAGTTCAGCCTCCAGTTTGGCTATATAGTTGCATCTCTCACATGTAATTGTGTTTGTTGGGAGGAGGAGAGGGTTGTCTGTGTACATGAGACAATTGTAGCATTGTCTCAAGATGCCCAGATTGACCAGCTGAACTGGAGACGACACCAGTAATCTACCACTTGACATGCTAGAACAGTATAAGGGGGTGGTATACCTTTAAGGGAGGTGGGTATTCACAGGGGTGGTAAGTAGATGTAGTGCTTTACTTAGTACGAGAGTGCTTACTTAGTAGAGAAGTATTGAGAACAAGTGTTAGGCTTATAATACAGTGAGTAGTCTGGTTTTACTAAGAGTAGAGCTTCCTTAAGAGAAAATTTGAAGAACAGACTTGGCGGAGCCAGAAAAAGTTTAACCTTGTTTAACCGGCTGCTATGCGACTGCACAAAAGCCGCAAATGCGGATTTTAAACAGTGAACTACAAAAGAGCTAGGAATGGTCCCAAACAACCAATTACTACAGCTTCTTGTGCTGAGGTCACTTCCCCCAAGGACAGGTAGGCTGCTCAAGGCTCCCCACTCCCACTGGTGAGCAAAGAAACTTCCTTCTATCCAAGTAAGGTAATGGACAACACAGGAACTACACCACAGCCCAGAATACAGCAATGCCTGTAAACTGGTCTAAACTAGTCGAGGAAGGCGGGAAAACAAGGATTATTTTTTTGTTTTTTTGGTAGAAACACACAGAAAATGCAGAGATAGTGATAAATTAGTTACACAGGCTAGCCCACTTTAGTGGGCAGCCTCCACAGTTAAATTAAACAAACAAACAAGCAAACTTTCGATCAAATTCGACTAAATGTAACTTTAAGTGCAGATTTTAAAATAATGCAGCAATCAGTTAAAAAAACAGTTCAGGCTAGTTCAAATTAAGCTACAGAAGCTATTTCCAGTGAAAAAAAACTCATTCAAGCTTCACAGGTTTGCTATTTCTTGCCATATAACACTTACCTATGTAGTTTATTTTTTTTCATTTAAAAACAAAATTTATCTTCTCTTCTAATTTGCAATTCAGTATCTGGACCCGAAACACATAACTGTTTGTGGTCTGTAAAAGGGTAGGGCTGCCAGTGTTTTCAGCTGCACAAAGTGGGACTTTTTTATGTAAACAATTTTGCAATAAAAACCATATCCACATAGGGTTACCACCTATCCCACTTTGAGAGGGACAGTCCCTCTTTGGGCAGTTGTGTCCTGACAAAAAGTTATAAAAATGGCAAATGTCCTGAGATTTTAGGACAAAATTATTTCCTATATTTTATGTAATAGTTGCATACAACAGTTATTCTGGATCTGAAATACCTAAATGTTATAAAAAACAGAATAAGCAACTAAAATGCTACAAGAATAAGCTTTTATTTAGGCAAAAAAGTTAAGTTCTATCCTTTCTACTGGTGGTGGGTATGTGTCGGCTTGTAAAATCTGATGTTTGTAACAACAATGTCCCACTTTGGCCATTTGAAAAGGTGGCAACCCTATGTCCACAACCAGTGCTAAGGAATGGGCTTCATTTTGTTGGTAAAATAGTGGCTTTTCAGTTGTAAAGCATGGAAAGAAATGAATATCCCATCCCCACAGAGACCTCTACCACTTAAAATGTTAAATTTCAGTCTCTCACAAATGTACATGTTGGACATCTGCTAAAAATATGCTAGTTGATTGTCTAGCCTGTGTAATAACTGATATGTTGTTGATAACGTGTAGCTGAGTTATCACACGCACATTTACAAAATATGTGAAGACTTCAAGACTGAAAAAAAGAAAAGTGTACAATGCAGAAACATAAAATCAATGGAAAAATGCATTTAGGAAGGAAAAATCCAGTGACTCAAAATGTAGCTAAAGCAGAAACGGCTACAAAAGAAAAAAATACCTGGTGCTACCTATTCAAGTTAAGAGCAAGCAATTTCATAAGGTAAAACTTTTAAGACTAAGAGAAGGGAAATTAAAATACAGCTGTGTAAGTTAATCTACCATAACAGTAGATGTTTAACTAGATCACTGCTTTAGAAGCCTTTAGGTATAATGGGACACATTCTGCCAAAGAAGTAGGATGTCTGACCAGTCCAAAAAGTTTTGGATACCTTGCATGCATACCATATATCTGCCCAAAGCATGAAGTTGCATGCCGGTACAAAAGTGGCATACATGTGCACCAAAAATTAGTGTTCTTGCTCTCCAAGTAAATAAAATAACATACAAAAAAAATTTATGTCAGAAAGTTCAGTGCGATGTGATAGGGACCTGACCCAAGCCAGGTGAAGACCGGAAATAAAAATGGGAAGGTGGGAGAGTGTTAGTATGGGAATAGTCCTCTGTTTGAACATCTATTTATGGTAAGTTAACTTCCACAACTGTATTATGTTCATCATTAGATCATTGTTGCAGGAAGGTAAGTTCCATAGCTGTAGTGACATTCACCGGTAACCTTTAGCTATATGCAATGATTATGATTACCAAAGCTTAAAGGTTCTGCTCTGACCGAATGTATGTTGCCTAAGGGAAAGACTATTAAATTGTCAATTCTCAGGCAACCTGCAAAGGGGGTAGGATCTTGTTTCCTTTTGTTTGTTTATTTATATACTGGGTTGTCTATTATCACTAACAGTAGTACAGGTGTCTACAGTTGATTTAGAGCTTGAGATCTTTTGCTAAGGTAATTTCTTTTAGATTTGTATGTTTGTTTCTGAAACAAAGCTATCATGCCCTGAATGTTGACACCTTGAGATCTTGCTCTCCTTGGAAAGTCTGAAACATCTGCAGTGACTGAGAATGGAAGAAGAAGACAAAAAGGGGAAGATCTGAAATTGGTAGGACATGATTTGTCCACCCAGTGAGCTCTGAATTGATGTAATACAGAACAGGGGTAGGAAAGGATAGAGGATGCTGAGACTGGGTCCAAACATATTTGAGAAACCATTGGATTTTTCTTATGTGGAATCTAGAAGGTCCTGTATTTTTTACATTAGTAGGCTGTAGTGCCACTGTTTTTATAATTATTGCTTTAAATCTGTGTCTTTGTTAATTGTCTTTCCAATCAAATTCTTTGCACACACATACATATATATATATATATATATATATATATATATATATATATAATGGATATTTCAGTGTTATTTTATTCTGAATAAGTCTCGTGTACCGGAGATGAAAGCGCTAAAGTACATATATGTGGTTCTCAGCCCCCGTGCTGTCCTTTGTTTTGTGTTTTACCAAGTTTTCTTGTGTGCCTGTGGATTCCAGCAGTTCTTGTGGAATCTAGAAAATGTGATCATAAGGATGGATGAGGTCAAATAACCCAAAATTCTGAGGGATCATCTTGCTGTAGAGCTGTCCTGATGAACTAGATCTAGGAATTAGTGATGGCAAAAAGATACTGTTTTTTGGAGGTTGAAAGTTCTCAGAGAGGTATGTGCAAGGCAACCTAAAAAGACTAACCTGTGGGTAGTGACTAAGCATGACTTTTTCAGATTCATCTTGAACCATGTGCTGTGGAACAGATTTATAGTAAAGTAAAGTAAAGAGATGCCAGTGTATTCTGGGTAGAAGAAACAAATGAGGGAATTGTCCATGTAGGAGTAAAATCCTTCCAGCAATGGAAGGGTAAAGAAGTAAATTAAAAATGCACACCCAAAAGCAAAGAATCTTTCAAAACATCTTTGTCACTAGCAATGAGGTAATCATTACCTTTGAGGTCTAGAGTGACCAGATAAGCCTTGAGAGATAGAAGGAGAAGAGATAATCTGTAAAGTGATCATTCTGAATTTTAGCACTAGGAGAAAGGTATTCAGCTTTGAAAGGCTCAAAATTGGTTTCCAGTTTCCTCCACTTCTGAGTACCAAAAAAGTTCTTAAATGCCTTTGCCTTGTTGGGAAAATGGTCCTGACTCTATTAATGTCTGCAACAATAAATCTGATAGGTTTAGGGGAACAGATGAATTTGATTCTTTAAGCCAGAGTTACCCTGACTGAAACCGAAGGAATGCTCATAATTTTTGTAACCACATTTAATTATTTTTAGTACCCACACATCTGAAGTTATCCGCTTCCAGAAATGAATGCAGAGGGAAAGATTGCCAGCAATTAGGGAAGTGAGGCTAAATACAGTCATGCATTTTTTAAAATGTGGGTCCTTGAGACCCTCTCATTTCTTTTTTAAATATCCTTGCCATTTTTTTTAAATTGAGCTTTAGATTTTCAGTGGAAGGGCTTAAAAGTTTTACAAAAAAAGCACAGGATTAGATGGCAAACTCCTTTGGTAATTAGGGATAAGGGATGCAAAGAGTAGTTTGACGTGTTATATCAACTTTTCTCTTTCTTCTCTAAGTACCTCAGCAGAGGAATTACTAAAAAAGTTTCTTTGGTTGAACTATGAAGGTTTATGCTGAGGTGCCAGAGGGTTAATAAAATGTAAGGCCTTGGGCCTTTTCTCAATAACTTGTTGCTTTTTTGTATAATTACCAGAATGTCTTTGTGAAGTGCAGCATTTAGAATCTGTGACTGAACATATCCTAAGTTAATATCTGCTGTATTACTCAGGCATTCCTGCACATAACAGTATCTGAACCTTGCAGCTCTAGATACAGCATTTACTACACCATAAGCATACTTAAAGGAATGCTTAGTGACTTGGGAAAACAAAACTGATAATGCCAACTAGATTAGATTTCATTTCAGACTTTGGAAGGCTAGAAATAGTCTGTTGCATGTCTGCAAAAATGGAAAACAAACATTTTGCCACAGATGTCTGGCAATTAATTGCTCTAAAGGCTAACATGGAATAGGCATAAACCTTTTTTCTAAACTGTCTAAACTACAACTGTCCTTTTCAATTGGGACATTTCTGGAAGAAGAGGAGGTTTTTGAACTTCTATCTCCATCAATTGAAATAATAGCAGGGTCAGCAATGTGGTTTATGAAAAGAAAGAAAATTTGGAACTTCATAACGTTTATTTGACTTTCTGGGAGCATGAAGATAGAAGCTGCATTAAAAGAATACTTCAAAGCTCTGAGAAAAAGATGGGTAGCTAAAGGTTTAGGAGAATCTATACAGCGTAACACAATACATTTTTTAAGATTCCAGAAACTACTTCCCTTCCCATTTGAATAAATGTATCATTTTTAAAAATAGGAAAGATATTTCCTCATTGGGAAAAAATCTAAGGACATGTGTCCTCAGATTTATAACCAGACCCTTGGCAAGTTGAACCATCTCTCTCTCTCTCTCTCTCTCTCTCTCTTTATAAACAAGAAACATGTTTATTAAATTATTACTTATGACATGGGCAATCATACATTTATATAAATTAAAACAAACCATATTGACATATTTTTAGCTGTATACATTATACATCACTTAGGATCTATCCAGTGATTGTCAATCAAACATTGTATAGATCATTCAAATCCTGCTTTCTTTTAAATCTCATTCCTCCTCCAAAATGTTATTCTGGATGTACTTTTCCCATAATTCCCAATTTTTCCACATAATTTTCGCCTACCCTTTTCTAAAGATCCCATTTCCATTTGTTTTATATCTGTTACTATATTCACTACTTCTAGTGCAGTTGGTTTACATTTTGATTTCCATTTTCTAGTAAATGTTTTTTTGGCAGCCACCATAATTAGACTGAGCAAGGCCCTGCTATATCTAGGCAATTCCAATTCTTTACCATAGCTCAAAAAGTCACTTTTTTAATTATACCAATTTGCTCACCCAGTATTTCTGATAGAATAGTCTGCAGAGAATTTTTCAAGTCTGCTAGCTTATTTCACTCCCAAAAAATATGTTCCCAATTACATCTTTCTTCCCCATCACACCTCCAGCATTTGCTATCTACCTGAGGAAAATTTTAACAGCAATTTCTGTTTTAGAATCTACTACAAACTCTACAAGTGCTGGTTATTTGCTTAGGATCCCTCCATTTCTTTCTCTTTGCCTATACTCTGATATCAAGCCTTGATAGGGAAGGCAATCTCTAGCCTATAGTCCAAACACATTCATGGCCTCTTCCCATTCTATAACTGTTCCCTCTCTAATTATTTGCTCCCAGTACCTTGGTTCCTTTGCTAGTTTTCTACAGTAAATTCCAGCCCCCTCTTGCTTATTGTCTATATTCCTAATTGCAATCATCCCTATTGGCAGGATCTCCTTTCTCCATTCCTGTGTTAGCTTAGTTCTTAGTTCTTAGAATACTTTTTACTACTTTATGACTATATTATGTGTGGTTATTGTTATGCTCCTCAAGGATCTTCATACAACATCCCAGTCTCTCCTTGTTTCTTGAGCTTCCCAATTCGTCATCATCCCTTTCCACATTGAATTATAGCTTTCTGCTTGTGCTATGTATAGGAGCCTTAACTGTGTTGTTCTGGAATATTCCTTCAGAATCATATTGTTCTATTGGAAGAATCAGCTTATCCCACTTGATTCCTGCCATCTTCCTGTCCTGAAAAAATCCTTCAGCTCTTTATTAATTGCTATCTACTCCTTCTCCTCTGGTTGATATAAATATGCCTGACCTGTGTATAAAACTAAAGGGACTAAAACATTTTGACTGCCTGTATCTTATTATCCATAAAATAGAACTTTGAATTCTCAGCTTTTGTATTATCTTTTTAGTCTCTTCCCCTGTACTGTTAGCTGTCACAACAGAATCCTTTATAACCCATACCCCTAGGTCCTTCATTTGGGTATTGCTGAACCAATTCACATGTGGGTACATAGTTTACAGCTATTGACTTTGTTTTATCTTCATTAATTTTGTATCCAGAAAAGACTTAACTGTGTCAAAATGTCTCACAGCACTGAAATCTCCTTTTCTGGTTTTATCAGGTATATAATATCATCTGCAAATAAAGCCAGCTTTTCTTGACTACCATATCAATTATATCCTTGAATTTCTGAGTCCATTATAAATTTAACATAAATAACAAAGGGGAAAGAACACCCCTGCCTGGTTCCTCTGTTCAAACAGAACTTATCAGAGAGGAACCCACCCACTGTAGTTTTCATCTCTGATCCCTAATATATCCTCCTAATAACCCTTATAATTTTATCAGGGAATGCAAATGCTTCCATTGCCCTGTTCATAAAATCCTAGCTTACTCTCGAATGCTTTCTCAGCAGCAAGACTCACCAACGACAGTAGTATTTTCCTACATTCTGCTTCCCTGTCAGTCATCGTTGTTCTCTTAATGTTGTCAATTGTTTGCCTCTGTTGCACAAAACCACATTGATCTATATTTATCAATTTTGGCAATACCTTTGGCATTCTTTTAACCATCATAGACACAAACACTTTATAATCATGGTTTAAAATTGAAATTGGCCTATATGAAGCTGGATCTGATGGCTGTTTACCATCTTTAGATATTACAGCCACCACCACTTTCTTTTAGGATGTTAGTGCTTCTCCTCCTTTTAAACTACTGCTAAACAAAACTTTTCAGATCTTCACCGTTTTTTTCCTTGCTTTCAAACTTTCACAGCAATACCATCTATTCTTGGGGACTTTACTGTAGATTGGTTATACATCACCATTTTATATCATCTCTTCCTATCCCAACTGCTAGTATTTGAACCTTATCTACCTGTTACCTTGGCACATTTAATTTTTCTATAAACATTTCCATTTGCACCTTTTCTTGATTTCTACGTTTCTCTGCTTTATATAGATTTTCGTAAAATTTCCAAAATATTTCTAGTATCTATATGGCATCTCTAGTTATCTTCTTTTTTATTGGCTCCCTAAGCTTGGTAACAACCCTTTCTACTTCTGTTGACTGAGTCGTTGTGCTAAAAGTTTATGTGCTGTGGAGTTATTATCAAAACACAGTTGCTTAACAGTAGTCTTTCTAAACTCTTGCATGTTATTGAGGTAATCCCTTATTTTCTGTTTAGCATTCTGCAATTGCTCCTCTTCTTGTACTGTGAGATCCCCCCTATTCTGCAATACTTTAACCTTTGTCAGTCCCTCTAAATAATTATTGTTAATTCTTAACCATATCTCTTTCTTTTATTCCCACCCTATTTTTAAATTCCACATTAATTTTATCCCACTCCCTAGCTATATTTTCAGAAGAAAGTTCTAGCTTCCCTATTCACTCTTGAATAGTTTCCACTACCCATTTCTTAAATTCCTTTCCTTTTAACAGATAAGTGAGAAAGTGTAAGTGCCTCATTGCCATTTCACTACTCTGCATTTTTTATTTTACTTATTATTGATGCCTGATCTGAAATAGTTATTGAATGTGTATCAAAACTTTCAGTTAATTACACATGTTCCTGTGAAATATAAGCTCTGTTTAGCCTAGCCCATGTTTTGTACCTAGGGGGATAATATATACATTTACCCAGAACTCCTACTACTGAATTCACATCTTCGATGCCAAATATTTTCATAAATTTCTTCAAAAATCTACTCTCTTTTGTTATATTTTCCATTCTAGGTCCCAGATGCAACCTCACTACTACAAATCAAACTCCAGTCCCCCATCTGTAAGTAATATTCCCTGTTGAAAGTTGATTATTTCTCCCAGACTTTTCTTAAGCTACATTATAGCAGTTTTAGGTGGAATATAAACACATGCCAGTATAATCCTCCTAGTACTAAAAATCTACCATTATTTTTCCTCTTCTACCACTGTTAGAGCTCCTCTTGCAGTTAATGTGAGTACACCCCTTTTGCTTTGTCCCAGATATTCCACTGAATAACCATCCTGAAATCCTTTTTTTATCAAATCCACATGCTCAGTTCTTTCCAAATGTGTCTCCTGTAGCATAACTATTTACACTGTACATTTTTAATGTAGTTCATCACTCTTCCTTTTTTACATATATCTGTGAGACCATTTACATTTCAAGACAATAGAAAGTGGTGTCATGTTAAGAGGTTATTATTCCACCTGATACGTATAACAGATTTTTTTAAATGTTTATTTTCAGCTGTTGTGTTATGTGCATACACTAAATTTTGACAGGTTGATCCTTTATACAGTAGTTTTTTTTATATCCATTTTAACCTATGTCACATCTTACAAAACTGTTTTGTTTTAGTAAAAATAATCAAACAAAAAAACATACATTAACTTAATTTTAACACAAGCTTAATTTTAACACGCAAAACTATGTACATCTTCACATATACAGCCACACTCACTGACTTGAATTTACTTATAAGGAAGGTTATCCATGCCAAGACAAATGGTACAGCCTAAGTGTTGTCTGTTTTTGTCTTACCTTTATTCCTCTCCCAGATTAGAAAAACACTTGAATGCTTTCAGAAAAAAATATCTCCTAGCCATTGAAAGAAAGAACTATTCTGTTTTGTCATTTATCAGATTGTCTCCAAAGAGACATGAGAACCAGATACACAGTTGCCTTTACTAGAAAAACTCATTTTGTGGTAAAGAAAAACTTTTTTTTATATTTAGAGTTATTTATTTGTTTCCCCTTAGTACTTGTTACTAGATCAAGCCAACGGCCTTAATTCAGTCATTCCTCTATGCAAGAAGAAGAAAAAGCACTTGCATTTTCTTGCATCATGGTCTTTTGACCAGATTTTTCTTATTTTTTACATTGCAGTGCCTACATTTCTTAAAACTGAGCAAGAAGAAAGAAAGAAAGAAGGGGGAAAACAGTGGCACTTGTTAAATTTAGTATCTCTATTACACTTAAAAATAACTGACCATGCTTCACTTTATAGCATGCAGGTTATGTTATGCATTATAAAAGAATACTACTGTTAAGAACAAAATTTTGTTTAACGTGCAGTTAACTCTTTCTTTCCTCTTCCGATCTTTTAAATGTTCTTCAAAACATTAATGAGATGAAATAGGGCATATGCTTTGGAGTCCCCTACAAGTTTAACAAAGTCAAAGAACTCAAATTTTTCTAGGTTTTCTTGTTCTGTTTCACAAATATAATTAATGCTCTGTAAGCCGAAATTTATTTATCAATTTCTGAGTTGCTGTTTTTTTTCCTCTTCATCCCCATCTCCAAAATCTGGTCTCTGCTTCAGTTCTTCTAGTTAACTCTTGTGCTTAGAGGCCTCTTAAGCATTTTACTTTGAAATACTGGAAAATGTTTCATTGGCTTTATTACCAAAAGAACAATAAGTAGAATCTCCTTCCGCTTGACAGCTCAGTTTTTGTTGCACAAACTTTTGTATTTCTTCCTTAGCATGTTCTTCATCAGAAAATGATGTTTAACTATCCAGGAAAGACTATTCTGAAATGGCTGAATACAGCAGCTTGAATCTCATGCCTATTTCTTGGCATTCCCTGATTTACTGGAATAAATGTATGCCTCTTCTGCCTGGTGTGCAGTGAGTAATCATTTTCCACAAACACTCTGCTGTCTCTCACTTTTATTACTTTGTCCTTCTGCCACAGTTTTGTTAGAATCAACTCTTTCGGCTGGTAGGATTGCATTTATACTATTAAAGGTCTAAGTTGCTTCCCCATGGCCAGCTTTGGAGCATACACATGATATGCTATTTCAATGAACAACTCCTGCTGCAGAATACCAGTTCAATTCTTTATTAGTGGTTTCATAAATTTAATACAGTTCATTCTAGCTTCTCTGGTGCAGCAGAAAATCTCAGGTTTTCCTTGTATACTCTGCCCGCTAAATCTATTTTTTAAACATCTCTTCTTGAGCAGTATCTTACTCAGCCAGTCTTTTCTTCATTTTGATCTCTGATTTTTGCAGTTTTATCACCTCCTCTGCATATCTGTTTAAAGCTTCTTTCTTCCATTTTCTCGCTTTTTGTTACTTGAGTTGATATGCATCACTTATTTTAATTATCTCTGAATACATTTGACCTATTTTTGTCCCTCTAGGTTACTGGAAGTCATATCTTGTATCAATGCTGGAGCTTGCACTGTTTTTTTTTTTTTTGCTGAACAGCTGCAGAATTCTTCCCAATCAGTGTTTTCTCCTCACCTTTTGGGACTGATTTTCTTTCAGGTTCGCTGAATTTCTTTTTTACTGACATCCAGGATGAGCACTTACTACCTAGTTACTAAAATTTACCCAAAAAGACAAATTCACTATCTCTCTTTTCTGTTTTCACACTGGGAGAGTTGAAATTAAGCTGTAACTCAGTGTGCAGCTATCTTGGAAGTTCAAACCAGCTCTTCTGAAAATCTTTCTATATTTTTTTTTGGGGGGGGGTTATTTTTTCTGAGAGTTTTATAAGGGGTCTTGAGCATGATAGCTTTAGGAAAGGAATCTGTAGGTCAGACCTCCATAAGCAAACTGGTGACATCCTTCCTCACAAGGATGGTGAATGCTTACTTGTCTTCAGTCAAAACAATGTGAAGTTCAGCCTTCTCAATAATGTATGCCTGACATGCAGTCTAATTGGATATGTGATCTCTAGCCTTAACAGCCTCCTCTGAGTTGGCACTAGATATACCACAGGCATCAGACTGGTGGTTGGAAGAATGCAAAACTGCCTCAGCAAAGATGCCAGTCCTAGAATGCAGAAAAGAAGTGGATGTCCAAATCTCTTTAGAAACTTCTTTTGACAGCTTGTTGCCTCTTCTGCTGAGGGTCACGATCCCCTGCTGACAAGATGTCTAAGGGTAATGTCATACATGCCAAATTCCTAAGGTGTCTATTTTCAAGAAAAGTATCATGTAGTTCAGTCTATTCTTTACAGTCTTAGTGTCATTTTGCACTACTAGACAAAACATGATCAGCATGGGTATCCATGAAAGGGATTTTTGTGTACCATAAGAACAATTGTCCCTTCTGACAGATAAAATTCAGATAACTTTTCCACAGGAAAAAAGGTTTCACAACGGGGATAGTTATGTTCCCAAAACTATAGCAGAAGCTAACAACCAATACTCTTGCTGCTAAGCTGAAATGTACAAATGCAAGAAAGTTCTGATTTTTTGGAATGGCCATACATCACTCTTATACCAGCACACACCCTGTACGTGAAAGGCACCTAAACATTTGTAGACTGACTGGTTGTCAGCTATCCTTGGCAAATCATCCAGTACACCTCCACCCTGACATAACAGTGATCTAATAATTAATATCAACATAATAACAGTAAAAAACATTCTATAATGACAATAGGCTAAGACTCCAGAGCACAGTGTGCAAGACTGGGAAATCATTATAGAGAGAACAAAGGAATGTTTAGGTGGGCAACAAGCATGATGCAACATGTGCAGCAGAAACGGTAGCAAGAGGCAAATAATCTTGTACAGTTTTGAAGAAACAAGACATAATGAAACATGACAAACTTAAAACATATCCAAGGAATTCAAAATTCAAGTGAATGCTGCTGTTCAAAGAAAATGCACAAGAACAAAAGTATTTATAGATATAAGGCAGACATCATTGAAAGAGACAAGGAAGTTTTCACAGAAAGGATAGTGGATGGCAGTAGGGTTAAATAACATTTCTGAATTCAGAGATGCACATGACTAACAATGAAACAATTATAAAGATGGGTCATGAAAAAGCTACTGATCCATGGGATATCAAAAGGAAGGAAAGCAGTTCTCTGCTGCCTAAATCTGTTTCAGCTGATCTAGTATCGCATTTGGATTTGTACCTGGCATCATGGACTTTTCTAAGAATTTTATGACACAGAAAACGTATATCTGCTTTTGGTAGAGTAAAAGAACAGGAATATAGAGTTGCAAACACAGAAAACATTTATCTGCTCTTGGTAGAGTGAAAGAACATGAATATAGAGTTGCAATGGTTCAGGCACAGGGCCAGACCTACTGCTAATTGACTTGGGAGGCAGTGGAATCTACTTCTTTAAGGTTATCTTCTATAGGCTTAGTACAGCAGGCATAAGAATGTACTGCTTAAATGCAGCAGAGAAAGAAAGAAAAGTAAAACAGTAAAGAAAAAAGGAATGCATTTTTAAAAGGACAGCTCAAACTATTGCTTGTCAACAGTTTACTTTGCATACTGACGTGGAGCAAGAAAAATTTTTTTTATATAAAACATACACCTTTCCTTGGGCATATGTGATTTAAGAGATAAAGGGAAGGATATTAAAATGGCCCTGGCAAGGAAAAATATTGTAAATTCAACCTATTGTCTACACATTAATGGAAATGGGTCCCTAGAGTTCTGCATCACATTCTTACCCTGGTCCCAGAGCAGCAACACACACAAGTTCATTAGTTTAAACATCTAGTCTGTAACGATTTGACATGATATTATTAATTTCTTTATGCTATTTGTGGATAACGTACTGTCTCATCAGAAACAATTTAGGCAACTTAAAAAATATAGTCCTAAAGGGAAGAAATAATACTTGTCATCTTATACAACATTGCAACTGTATATCATTTAACATGATTTCTGTTGAAGCATTCTAAAAAGTGCAATTTCTCAGGCTGAATAGGCTTTCCATCATTGCTGTTAGAATCTGCACCTGTGTAGCCTGGTTATGCTTAAAGCACCAGTACATGTTAAGGTCTTTAAAAATTCTTGGCATCTGCCTTGTATATGCATAGCAGCAACATAACCTGCAAGGTGCTACTGCATCACTAACACCACCAGAAAACACTCAAAACAAGAGAAACAACATGCACCCACCAGTCTACTTTTTCCAGCACTGTAGTTAAAGCACAAGAATGTTTTTCTTAGCGATGTGCTGCTCAGCTAAAAAACGTATACTGGTTGAAGAAGAACACTGATGGAACCTTAAGAAACTTGTCTATTCCAACAATAATCCCGAGATATGGACTAGAGGATGAGACTCTGTGACTGTCTACCATCTTGCCAGTAGTAGTCAGGAATACTATGCACCTGTAACAAAAGCATGTGGTGCTAGTGGTGAGACTGCATCCGTGTACATTTTGAATCATTTTTTAAAACAAATATTTATTAAAAAGGGTTCCTTGAATTTATTGTTTTTAGTAAGTTCAGTGCAGTAACAATGGCCAAGTTATGTTTTGTAAGATCATATTAAAACTGCTGTAAAAATGGAAGGTTTCATATTTTTTTTTTAATGAAAAGTATGTATATTTGGAAGATGCAAAATTCATCACCAACTTCATGGTAAAACTGCCAACTACACTTCACAATCACATCTCAGTGCACCAAACTGCAATAATTAGAACCTGGAAACTTATACAAGCTCTCATTATATCAGATGATTCAACAGCATCCCTCAATAGGTACTGTAATATCTGGATTTGTCCCTTGTATGTCGTCTCATAGAGCTGTTTTTCCTTTATGCTTTTTGTCCCCATGCATTTATACCATCAAGCCTCCCAAATCAGACTTGAGATAATCTTTCACAGCCAACTGGAGCAAGGAGGGGTAGTCTTCCAGGCAGCTGTAAGAGTTGTTTGCATCCTTATCAGTATCCTGACAATGAATACATTTGCTTTATGGCCTACAACCCCCCCCCCCCCTCCAGGCAGGGAGAATGTGCAGCTTGCACAGAATCACAATGCCTTCACCTATGCAGGTGCATGCTCTTGTGCACTTCTTTGATAAAGGCTACTGCCAAACTGGTAGCCTGGTGAGCCAAACATATTTCCAGGTCATAGGCCCACCTCCTTCTAAACTGCTATATCCTTGCTGCTAGCTTCATCAAATGCCCAATTCACTAAACTTGGGTAGCCTGGGCTGCAGTGAAGAGTTTTATCCATCAATGTCATCAAGGTGGCTGCTCTCACAGAGCTTTTAAAAGTTTCAAGCTATGAATGTTAATGTCTACATGTACCCTTTGGCTCAGACAAAGGCAAAGGAGAAGATACCCCATGCTCCCAAAGTCTCTTGTATATTTGAGCACACATCTGTACCTGAAAGAAAGCATACTACCTGTATTTTAAAATTATGAGCCTGAAGTACTGTTATGGGGGGGGGATAACTCTAGTATCTAGAAAATAGATGGAATAGAGGAGAATGCATTACATAAACAGCCCTCTCAAAAAGTTTATAACATATTAAATTATATGTCCACAGTAATCACACATCTGCTGTATCTTACTTTCATAGCCTTGTTCTTTAGAGGGTGAACACTTGCACAGCATCATAAGCAATGTTACAAAACCCCTAAAATGTAGGAGCAACAGCAGCCCAAATGGAGAAAGTGGAATTGAGGCAAAATACCCTGAAGGACAGCTTTCTTAAAAGATATGACATTTGAAGGTACAAACTACAAGGTTTTGTAATAGATTAACACAAAGCCAGGCAGATGCAACACAGATATCCAACCCAGATGGTCCTGAGGCATGCATTAGAAGTAGTCTCTCTGTAGGTTTAATGTCCCATAACAGCACTGTCAAAATATAAAGCTTATGACAATCTGCCTGGATAGTATCAGCTTGGTAACTACAATGCAATTTCCTTATAAAGAGAAAGGGAGATGATCAGCTTCTGTTCATGGACATTGTGGAAGTAATAAACTCATGGTGAAAGTGCTAGTGGAGACAAGACCACAGAAGACTGAAAATGCAATGGCATATGCATCTTTAAATATGCTAATACTTAGCTATGAGCAGTGTTGCCGCTTACTGTACTTCCTTGTAGAATCAGTCAAATTAAAGGCATCATGGAAGCTAGAAGTAGGCTGTAAAGCACATCCACAGTGCCTGTATTATTGGAGCATACTGACAGGCATTTAAATGTCACATGCTGTAAGTGAAGAAATAGTCACACAAGAACAAATGTTTATAGCTGTGGAACTTTCAATTTTCATAAGTCTCTTTAGAACTCTGGACACCTTCAACCAACAATTATACTTCACTGAAACACAATTTAGTTGAAAACGGTAAGATCTAAAGTCAGGAATTCCATTTACTCTGCATTGTGAGTAGGACACCTGAGAAGAATGGGAAGGTAGGGAGTTCTATACTTCCATATGCTGCTAGGAAGAATCAAAGGTATTTAATACTTTTACCTTTCAAGAGCAGAAAGGGAAACCAGCAGCACCAACAGTGAAGTTTAGGAATTTCTTTGAGCCTAGAAAGAACTTTGCTTATCCACCATGTTTTTGTGAGGGCATACGTTCCTACAAACTGACATTTTCAGCTAACAAACTGAGACAAAGAATGATTTTTCCCTAACTATTGCTGCTTTATTGCCAAAATTTCCTTTTGACAATGAATGCAATCCTCACATGTGGTGTACTTATTCTTCTGATGGTTAGCCCTTACAGTAATAAGGAATGAATCTGATGAGCTACATGATTCATTAATGAGAGACAGAATGAACTGTGAAGTCATACGTGATCAAACCAGGGCCAATCTGCTAAAAGAAACAGGCTGACTATATCAAAAGATGCAGAGGAAAATTACAAGATATATAGTTAAAGAAGATGACTAAGGAAATAGAAGTATGCAAGATAAAATACAAGTCAAATGTGAAGGTAAAAACAGAAAAAGTAAGGCTGCATTGCATCAGTAATAATGAAAAAGACAGCCATGATGTGCACACAATGTATGGCACATTAGACATCCAAGCCTCAAGTACTAGATGCGGCTGTAAAGAAGAAAGGAAATGTCTTGCATTTAATCAGTTTTGTAGAAAAAAAATGGTAGAATGAATCCCTGTAATGTGAAAAAATGAAATGTATAAAAAGGAAAGATAGGTGCATGTTCAAAAGAATCTGCATGACATTGAAAATATATGAAAAGAGCTGAGACAATGAAGTCTTAAAATGTGCTAGAAATAGAGACAAATGTGCTAGAAATAGAGACAAATACAAGTCGTAGTGCTAGCAATAAATGTTGACAAGTAATAAAATAAATTTATTTATTTTATTTAATGATGACTTTATGCTTGACACAGGCAAATAAGATGTAATATTTTCTCCCAAGGCACATCTGAAGCATTAGTGCTAAAAATTAGGGAAAATGCAGCTATGTGCACACTGTCAATACATGCAGGGCACCAAGTAACCTTCCATGGGTAAGAAACACCTATAGAAATAATAAAGGGATACTGTTTTTAGCAGTCAAGACATTTAGCATGCAAGAATATACAAACATGAAAATAAATTCACAGTATAAATGCAGAGTAAATATTGTCAGAAACAGCCAGCCAGATATCTCAAATGGTGTATACACATACACACACACACACACACACACACACACACACACACACACACACACACACACACACACACACTATCTTAGGTGACAGTTGTTTCAATGAAAGTGTTAGTGGCACCCAGACAATGCAAAAACTCAAGCAAAGTCTGCTGTTGTTAAGAAGAAATGAGAGCCAACAGAATGGGTGAATAGTGTGGTTACTGTCTTAAAGGAAGATGAGATTTGCATCTGCACTGACATTTGGTATTAAGTACTAGATGCAAGCAAATAAATCTAGAAAACAAAGCTAGATTGAGAAAGCTCGAAATTGTGTGACTTTATTATTCCAGTATTAATGTACTGATTACTTACACTTCACAGTGGTAATTCATCAGCACCAGAGGATTTCCAAAGAGCTACTACAAAAAATGAAGAGCTAGAGTGTGTTGTCTCAGATGAAGGAGCACAGTTTGACATCGGGAAATATATCAATTTGGCACCCCTCCCTCACTGTTTATAAGCAATAGAGCAATCATTTAATGGCAGCTTGTGAGGTATCATACAGTCTCTCTTTAAAGTAGCAATAAGTTAATAAGCAACACCCTAATAACTCATTGTATTTAAAAGGGAAACGCATGCTAACAGTTTACAAACTGTCTTTACTGGGATCATGATCAAGGTAATAACCATTTATAACTTTCAATCTGGTTGGTACCAGTTATAAGCTGGTGTCTATAACAACTACTTCCTCTGTCCCATCACTTTCTATGGCTATGAATATTGTACTCAATTTTTTGGGGCTATTTCTATTTCCTTTTCTCTGTGACCATAAGGATATCCTCTGTATGTTCACACCATCAGATTAGTTCCTCAAGAAGGTAAAAGCCCTGTTGCTCATTTATTCCTTCTATAGAACAGATGCCAAGTAGCAGGAAGCAAAGCCATCACCTGTCTGAGGTGAAAGGGGTTCTGGTTTTAAGGCCGTAACCCTTTTGTACATGGCAAGTATCTTCTCCAGGCTCAGTTTATAATGGGCATCAGTGAAGCCATATCACTCACATTCACAAGTGATATAACCCCTTTAGACAACCTTGCTCCCCATCCCGCTTGAAGTCAATTCTCCTTCGAGATCTCAGGTGTTCATTACAGGTTCTAGGAACCAAGCACCTGGACATCTGCCACACACCCCACCTCCAAAAAGTAGGCCAACAGGTCAATTTGTGTTATCCAGTCTTCCTTCACACTAGCTACAGCAAGTATATGAGCCTTTATTGAAACTTAGGCTGCCTGGTTCATAATCATGTCTTCACCCCCAAATGAGTAATAACCTTTTAATATGGGTTACACAAAAAAGAACAGCAAGAAATTGATGGAGCAGCTAAAGAGATTAGGACAGAGAAATTTTAACATAAATAATGAATGTAAAATACAATGTCACAGAAACAAACACTTGATAAATAAAAACATTGGAGTGGCTGTGCTAATGTCAAACCCAGAAGAGAAGCAAACATTATTGTGATTTCAAGGAATGTTCCAGAATCTTACAAAGTCTGTACCTTATGTGCTTGAGGAAAACTCCACTTTTAAGTTGTCAGAAGAATATATAAACTAGAAAATTCTCTATAATCAACAGTTTTGAAATAGTCAAGAAACTATTTACAGAAGAATGCACATTAAAGTATTGTAATGTGAATAAGGCACTTGAACTGCAAGTAGAAAAAAGTCAGAATGGTAAAAGAGCTGGGAGCCTACAAGAGAAAAGTTCAGTTGCCTATGACTCAAGAGCATATATGTGTAAAACAGATATGCAGAAACAGGCAAACTATGATCAGTAGAATATGAGTAGGATAAATCCCATGAAAACATCTAAATAAATCTGCAAATAGAAAAAGACTGGAAATTCTTGCAAAACATTAAATCTTTGTGCAAGGCACTTCCAAGACTTAGAAGATATTATTAAATATACAGAAATATAATCACAAACTAAAATCCAGATGAGCAAGGAACTACATATAGCAAACATTTCTGAAAGAGTGCATTTATCAAAGTGTAAACAGTTGCTAAAAACAACTAGTGATTTTTTGAGTAATAGCACAGCTACCAAAGACAGAAGGAAAAATATAAAAACAAAATCCAGAGCTGTACAGACACTGACTTGAGAAATGCGCTAAATTACCAATGATTTTTGATCAGTCTAATGTAATAAAAAAAGCTTATTTTTCTTTAAATGAAATATAACTTGCATCTTAAGTTTAATATCGAAAAGCTGACAAAGTTACTAAACAAATGAGAAGACAAATGCTTCAGAGCATACCTTCACCTTCATGCTTAAGACATCATTTCAGATCTCAGCTGTGTAGAAGATAAATTGAGCAGAGATTACTCCTTGTGTGGAACAGGCTCCCCATCCATGTGAACCAAAGTTTCTCCCTAACCCAATTGAAGTGTAACCTGCACAGTTGGATGGAGAACAGGAAATTCATCCTGCTTTGGCACCTATGTATCTAATGGACACCGGCAGCCTGTTAATGGTTCATCTCCTAGGCAATAACTTGTAAATGTTTCATCTCCCAAACCTCTGCTTACACCTGTCAATGGTATCAGAACTTGTCAGTGATTTGGGATGCATGGCTAGGCTTAAAAAGGCCCTTGTGGTCGTTAGCCTAGTAAACTCCTATGAACCTATACATTAATTACTTATCTTAAAACATTAAAATGCAAATAAATATAAAGCATATAATATACTGTCCAGAAATATCAACTGAAAAAGAAGTAGCAGTGGAGCAGTGTTGTATGCAGTCATGTCATAATAAACCAAAGGAAGTAAAACCATTTTGGGGAAGATAATGAAGTTCAGGGAATATGTTTCAGTTTATGGAAACTATTGGATTTTATATGTGTAGATTAATATTACAAGTACTCTAAAATACTCAAACTGCCAGATGCAAGCAAGATGATTGAAGTCTAGACAGGGGATACCAGATGTTGTCATGACAATGGTCCTCCTTGCAAAATTCAGGAATTCGTAGGACTTTAGTGCAAGTGGGAAATCAATTGTGTAACATCCAGACCACACAATCTGAAATATAAGGCAGTCTACTATCTAAACAGAAAAATCTTATGAGAAAGAACTGTAATAAATAACTAAATGTATTGCCATCTTTAAGTTTTGAAATGCAGAAATACTTCACTGCAGAAGCTCAACCTCTCATAAACTCAGCTGTTAATGGGCAGAAAACTGTAAAGGATATTACATACTCCAGGTTATGTTACTGATGCAAGAAAACCAACAAAGTAAAAGTGATTCTGGAGAAAAACTGAAAAAAAAAAAAAACAAATACTTCTAAGTATGAAACATTATGAGACTATCAGGTTTGAAAGGTATGACTATATACAAAAGCCCCAGGAAAGTTTGTGGCCAGACGCTGAAACAGTTTGTAAAGCAAGTGAACCAAAGTCTTCTGTTATTCAAGGGGAAGATGGAAAGCTAAACAGAAATAATTTACAAAATTAGGCTCATGTGCCATTTTATTTTGGGGTACGATTCAAGTTTTTATTTAATATACTGACATTTCTAAAATTTCACGAAGACTGGAGTCTTCTCTTTTGGAGTTGTGCTTACGTGATTTAACAACTAGTACTTGAACAGTTTTTATCCTAAAGACTCCCTGTGGCACTACATGAGCCTAATTTTGTAGCTTCCTGATGTTATTTTTTTTTGGCTGCATGGATACACACTGTTGATACAATTTTTTTGGTAAACAGGAGGAATATCAGATGTAAATAAAAGATGTGGACTTGTAGCTGTCCAAAGGTGGCAGTAGTTAACTGCCTGTTGACAGAAATTTGGACAGCTTTTTGTGACATTTTTGTGGGGACTCTCAGTTTGATTATCTTAATTTTAACTACCTATTAATTCAGACTTTGTAACATTACTGTAGCGAATTTATTAGACTGTAACCTTGTCCTTTCAGCAATTAAAATATATTTAATTTGGTTGCATGTGTACGTTTACAGTCCTGTTCCAGAAATACAAATTTGTATTATGGTCTCCAGTTATACCTTCTGGATGTCCTGTGTGTGTGTACATGGGGCCATTGCTTGTGCTATTCAGGTACTGAGTTGCTTTCTCCAGATATCTGTTAGAGGCAGTTATTTGCTTTACCAGGGAATTAACTAGATCCAAGCCTATTTTCAGAACAGTGTGATACAATTAAACCTCTTGGGTAAAACAAGATATAGAAAGTTGGGATATTGTTGGTATGCTGCTAGGAATTAATATATTCTGCTTTGATTCAGTTCTAATAGAATGCCTTGGTCTTGATTTTTGGGTACCACATGGTCTTGGTGGTCCTAGAATTACTTACTCTAATTTTTGCTTTTATTTTGTTTTGAGCAACAGTGGCACACCTCATCACTAAGGACTTTTCATCCAAAAAAAAGTATGTCATTGTCCCACTGTACTCATCCCTCATTAGACCCATTATAGAACACAATGCCCCATTTGGTATGTACCTCTCAAGACATCTGCAACAACTGGAAAGACCACAGAAATACCTCACTAAAAGAATCACAGGCCTAAAGCAGATGCCCTACACTGACCACCTTAAAAAACTCCAGCTATACTCTGTCGCATATCGTCTACTCAGAGGCGATCTCTGCTTAACATACAAGGCCATGTCAAACCCAGAGCTGTTGGACATGCTACACTTAAAGAAATCCCAATCCCTCAGAGCCACATCCTCCAGGGATCTAAACCTTGTCATCACAATAAACAAAACATACTGGAGGGATAGGTTCCTGACCCAGAGACTCCCCAAACTCTGGAATAGACTGCCCATACATGTCAAGCAGAGCGCCTCTTTGGCCTTCTTCAAAAGGAACTTTGACGATTGGATGGGAGAAAGGAAATTCACCACAGGGATCACGTCAGTCACCCTGCTAGACAGGGGTCCAGGGAAGTAAATAGTGTGGGAAGAAATAGCCAGGGAATTGTTATGGCTAGGCTTGTATAGGCCCTAGGGCCGATAGCCTAGTACCAGCCTATGAACCTATAATGCTTAGACGCGGCAAGTTAATACAATGTTTGGTATGCTGCTGACAGGTTTTACTTTAAGGATAGCAAAGTTTACATATTGTACTTCTGTTGCCACCATGGTGTTTTTTCTTTTACTGCTGTTTTAAACTTATTTGTTTCCAAGAGATATATTTGAAACCGTGCTGAGTGCTCATACTTTCAGTAGCTCTGTCTGCTATAATTTGCTTTATTTTGATTTAATGCACTACATTCATTACTCCTCTCTATTGACTGTGTATGTGCTGAAAGAAGTTGAAATACATGAATTCCAAGGAAGACAAGCAGCCTAAAAAACAGCACAGTACCACTACAATACAACAGAAATTTTTAAAACTGTGCTGAGTTTCCTGTAGTTGTGTTTCAAATAAAAGTCATGAAGCAACAAAGACTGTCCCAAGAGGAAGACAAGATGTCTACAGGAACAACATTTTTAATTATTCTAGGCCTGGAAAACCTATAAATAAACCAGCCAAATTCATGACAGGTCAGCTACATATGTGAAGAGTATGACAGTTCAGAATTTATCATGATAGAAAGGAGTGAAGGTTGCAGTGAACAAAAATGTGTTAAGAAAGTGAACAAAAGTTCAAATTTTGATGTAAAAGCCTATTAAATGCTTAAACTAAAACAAACTTAAAGCTAATTTAATGTTATAGATGAAATCTAATAAATTCTATCTCATGGAATACATAAAAAATAGATTTTTGTATGGGGCTTTATCTTTTGGTATACAGCTTTAAATATTTTAATGATTAGCTCGAGGAAGCATATTTGATCCGGCGGGTCTGTATATTACAAGATTGAAACTTTCTGTTAATCGAATAACTAAAGATCGATCTTGTAATATTGAAACCTAAAAATGTTGAATGGCTGATTTAACCCAGGGAAACACTTCCCTTGGCCGCAGGGGAAAAAAAAAACTTTAAATCCCAATTCAATTGGGAGGCTGTGCCCCCCACCCCCAACTAAATATACCAACTCCAAGAATGCTCCAAATTGGAGAAAAGGGCATAATCCACATAATAACCAAGGAAAGTGTTTCCCTGGGTTAAATCGACCATTCAACACTTTTAGGTATCGAGATTACAAGATTGATCTTTAGTTATTCGATTAACTAAAGTTTCGATCTTGTAATATAGACCCAACCTGGCATACATCTTTTTAGCAGAAATCAGCATAAAAAAACTCTTGGAATCTGAATTATATTCACAGTGCCTGTGTTGCTTGCTGAACATCCTGATGAACATCCAAACATCATACAAGGTATGAGGAATAAATAGCTAGGTCAGTGTGGAAGACAAGGATGAACGCCTGGACTACAAACCCAGATGACCCAGAATCTCATAATGACCCAAGCACTGGAAAAGCCTGTAAAAAAGAGCAAGAGTAAGCAGCCAGCATGGTCTTGTCCATGTTGGAGAAGGGAAGGAGGTCAATAAACTGTATTACTGCCTCTTAACAAAGGCAGGAGATGCAATATTCAGCAATCCAGTTCAGATGTCTGCATCTACCAAGTCGGACAGACCACAGCAGACACATCTGGCAGATGCAAGTAAACATACATACTCCATTGCTCAAACATGTGGGAGTCCGCAGATATCAGGCTGCCATGGTGACCAGAATATTCACCAAGGGAAAACTTAACTACCATATACTGTTACCTAAATGAAGGCCTCTTCACTTGGCTCTTGACCCTTATTCACTCATCACCTAAACAGTAAGGTGCCATTAGACAAATATCTGGGGGATACCATGGATTCTCCCACTGTCTGCAGTTATTTGTCTATGGAATAGGAATAAATGGATCACAAAATAACTGAGAAGAACTGATAGTCTGCAGGCATGAAGTTAGAAATAACACAGGAGAAAAAAATGTATGCAGGATATGCCTCCCTCCTTTTCAGCATCTGGAGAAGAAAACTGAGGTGTAGAGAGTGACATCTCCAAAACCAACTTGGAGATGGAAAAGATTTATCTGGAGATAATGTTCATGTACAAGACTAAGTAAAGCTCTTTACACAAGATGACATGAAGCCTGGGAAATTCACCAACCTAATGCGAGAGCCACCAGGATAAACTTCAGGCCTACTGGAGCAGTAGGTTCAAAAAGGGCATAAAATATCATAGTGGTAATGAAAGTTCAAGTCTAAAGGTGGGAAAATTCTTCACTGGAAGCCACAAATATTTTCCAAAACTATTTCTTCAGCCTATGCTAATCCTGATTGTTTTATTATTTTATATATATATATATATATATATATATATATATATATATATATATATATATATATATATATATATATATGTATATATATATATATATATATATATTTATATATATATACACATATATATATATTTCCAGGTTAGGGGTCGGTCGCCACAGCAGAACTCCGTTTCTGCCAAAGCAGAAATCAACGAACATACTTAACTGAAAGTGCTGTTCACCAAAGCAGCACTTTTGGATAAGTATGCTCGCTGTGCAGGTCGCACTACGGTGCAGATAAGCGAAAATTCCCTTTCCTCAATTGTACTGCAACCTCGGAGTGAGAATATTAAAGTGGGTTGGTGTGGGGGGGAAGTAGATTTACTGTTGTTTTTTTTTTTGTAACAGACTTAAAACGAAAGCACTTTTTCGGTGAAAGCACTTTCATAGGTTCATAAGTTGGTACTGGGCTATCTGCCCGAAGGCATATATTAGCCCAGCCACATTGTGCGATATTCACTGCCCCTTTAGTAGTTCCCTAGACCCTTGTACTAGCAGCTAGTACCCTTGGCCCCTATCTAGTAGTGCTGTTGGTGTGATCCTCGGTGTGAACTTTCTGTTACCCATCCACTCATCAAGGTTCCTCTTGAAGAGTGATAGTGAGGGGCTCTGTCTTATGTAGATCGGGACCCGGTTCATAGTAAGGGAAGTCTCTCCAAAGGGAATCTATCCCTCCAGCATGTTCTATTCATTGTTGTGTTGAGGTTTATATCCCTAGAGCATGTAGCTCGAGTAGATTTGGTTTTCCTAAGATAGAGCATGTTCAGCAATTCTGGATTGGACATGGCTCTGTACGTTAGACAGAGATTGCTTCTGAGAAAGTGGTATGCAACAGAAAACAGTCTTAGCTTTGTCAATCATGCTGCATAGGGCAACTGTTTGAGGCCAGTAATTCTCTTGGTTAGGTACCTCTGTGGTCTCTCCAGCTGCTGGAGATGTCTAGCCAGGTACATTCCAATTGGTGCATTGTACTTAATAATGGGTCTGATGAGGGAAGAGTAGAGGGGCACCGTTACATCCTTAGATCTTGATGCAAACTCTTTTGTGATCAGATAGGTCACATAGAAGGATTTTCTAAACACTTTGGCAACATGGTTATCAAAGGAAAGCTGACTATCTACTTGGGTCCCTAGATCCCTTATTTCTTCTTCAGATTTCAGGGGATTACCTCCTATGTTATAGTTTGTGGGTACTCTGTTTTTTCCAAAGGGGATTACTACACATTTTTTTGCATTTAGCTTGAGACCATGGCTTTGACACCATGCATCGGTCTCATTTAGGCCCTTCTGGAGGATCTCCATGTCAGCCGGAGAATCTATTATAGAACCAGTTTGCAGTTGTCTGCAAACTTAGTCAGCCACAGCCCTTCCGTGCTTGCCTGTACTTCTGAGAAGTATATGCCAAACAGGAGGGGCCCCAAGACAGAGCCCTGAGGCACACCACACATTACTGGTCTGGATTCAGACATAGATCCCACTACTCTAACTTTATGGAATCTGTCGGAGAGCCAGTTTGCGATCCATCTTGTGACGTAAGGGTTTATGCCCAGGCTGGTGAGCTTATCAATAATACCTGAATGGGGAATGGTGTCAAATGCTTTAGCAAGGTCAAGGTAAGCTATGTGTACCTCCTTTTCCTTATCTATAGCCTGAGTAACTGCCTCAAAGAAATCCACCAGGTTCAAGAGGTGTGATCTGCCCTTGACGAAGCCGAACTGTATGGGGTCCAGTGACTGGAGGTTCCCAATCTCTCCATTTATGAGTTCCATAATGATTCGCTCCATAGCCTTACCGATCAGACTAGTCAGGCTTATTGGTCGGTAGTTCCCAGGGTCAGTTGTGGCCCCACCCTTGTGTAGCGGGACCACCGTTGCCGTGCACCATTCTATGGGCACATATCCTGTGGTGAGGCTGAGACTGAACAGGATATTAAGATGCGGGGTTAATTCCTTTTGGAGCTCGCGTATGACACAGCCTGGGTTACCATCTGGTCCCATGGAGGCAGTGTTTTTAGCTTTAGATAGAGCCTTGTTAACCAATTTATCAGTAATAATTGGACTTACACAATCCCCTGGAATGGTAATAGGCCCTGTAGGTGGTGAGGGGGGAGGAATTTGCACAGAACTTGTCAGACAAGATGTTGGCAATGTCAGAAGGGTCAGTGTATTTTGTTCCATTTTGTACTAGCCCAGAACAGACCTGAGCATTGCCATTTAGGTTTTTGACGTAGCCATAGAAGGCCTTATGGTTATCCTTGGCATCCTTGGCAACTTTCTTTTCAAAATTAGCTTTAGTTGACTTGATGAGGGCCCTCACTTTCTTACTAATGCTGATCAGGGATGATTTTTCTACTTGAGATTTGGCCTTTTTTTGTATAAGTCCTCCTATTATTGTAAAGTTTGCTTATGGCCGGGGTCCACCAGACTGGTTTCTTCTTGCTTGAGGAAGGAGTCTTGGTTTTATTTGGGATAGCATGGTCCATACAATCCTGAAGATGCATATAGAGTGCCTTGGTGTAGGATTCCGCATCCTGGATATCATTATCCTTCTGCAAGGGAATAGTGAAGGTTTCCAATTCGGATGCAAGTAGTTTGAAGTTTGCTTTGGAAAGGTTTTTGACTATGGTTTCTTTGACTGGGGAGGTGGAGGGGTGAGGATGTCCAAGGTTATCAGTTTGTGGTCGGATCTGACCAATGAGGGAGTGATAACGGGTGTGGTACAATGGGCGCTCATATTTGTGATGATTAAATCCAATATGTTGTCCCCTCTAGTGGGGGAACATACTACTTGTTCAAGGGCATTTGAATTAATAAATTCTATGAATCGCTGAGCATAGGAGTTGGAACATTGGTAGTTTGCCCAGTCTATACCAGAGTAGTTGAAATCACCCAAGATTATGGTGTTGGGTAGGACCTTTATATTTTCCAATGTCTCAAGGAATGCTGAGTGAGCATCTTGGGACATGGTGGGCGATCTATAACCGGCTATGACTTGAAATGTGGTTTTCCCTGCTGATAGTTGCGCATGGATGATCTCTGGGGCATCATGCTGTGCTGCTAACCTGGAGATATGGGTATCCTTGATGAATATGGATACACTTCCACCCTTTGTACTGCGATCCAGTAACTGAGGCCATGCTGGGGTGCTCTCTTGAGCCTTGAACCAGGTTTCTGTCACTGCACAAACATCGATTTTCTCCATGCTGAGGAAAGCCTCGAGTGTGTGCATTTTGAGGTTGAGACTTCTGGCATTGAGTAGCATTACCCTTAGTTTTTGGTTACCTGTGCTGGTTACAGTGGTTGGTGTGTCCTTTGAGCCTTGCCTAACAAGGGCACTATGGGGACGGCAAGAATATATATATATATATATATATATATATATATATATATATATATACACACACACACACACACACATATATATATATATATATATATATATATATATATATATATATATATATAATATATATATATATATATATATATATATATAAATATATATATATATATATATATATATATATATATATATATATATATATATATAGATATATAGATATATATGTATATATATATATATATATATATATATATATATATATAACTATATATATATTTCGTTTATATGGGGTTCTAGATTAAGCCCAGTAAAAAGAGGAGTTTTATATGTAAATAAAGGGGAATGAGATTTAGGGTTAATTAACTTCATTATGTGTGTACAAAGTGTTAAAGTGGATAAATGAAAAATAAGAGTGATTAGTAGTAAAATTGTATAAATATAAGTATGATAAAATGTGGCGTATTGTAAAAAGAAAAAGGGTTTTTAAGTGAAGAAATAAAATGTTACAAAGAAAAAATATTTTGGTGGAAAATAAAGATTGATGATATAGAGAAAGAAAAGTATGGTATAAGAATGTAATGATAAAACATTACTTTGTAAAGCCATAGGAAAATCTTTTGTTGTGTCTTTCGGCTTTTCCCGATTAGGGGTCACCACAGTGGAACTCCGGTCCGCTAATGATTGGCAGTAGATTTTTTACTTGCCGAGTTGCCAGCCCTGATGCACAACTTCAACGAAGGTACGCCCATTCACGCATGTCTCCATGACAGAAGACGCTCTAGCTGAGAATCGGACGGGACAACGTCTTACTGTGAGGCGACAGCGCTACCGCAGCACCACCACCACAGTCTAAAATCTAATAGATGAAAAAAATTAAAGTTATAAACTTAAGAAGCATAAGGTAATCAAAAACTAGAAGGTCAAGAATTTTTGTGAAGACTGGTAATAGATAAATTACCAGTAAAAGGAAATATACGACATAAAAAAAAGTATTTATTTATTTAGTTATTTATTTATTTCCAGAGGGCCGAGAAGAGTCTGTTTTCAGTGCAGGCCCATGGAGAAAGGCTCCAAACAAATAAAATACAGACATACAGGGTGTACTATAAACAGGGATACAGCATGATCAGCATGATACATATATATATATATATATATATATATATATATATATATATATATATATATATATATATATATATATATATATATATATATATATATATATATATATATATATATATATATATATATATATATATATATATATATGATACATACAGACAAAGGACATTGTAAATTAAGCATACAATAGAACATTGTAAATTAAGCATACCAGTACAAATAGCAGTAGAATATTCAACAGCAAGAGTAAAAAATCCAGCAGCAAGAGTAAAATATAGATATGAGAATGTTTGAAAAAAATTTTTTTTGATTAGTTTCATATTATTGACGAGGTCTTCTGGGGTACATTAGGAGAGTTGTCCTGGGGTGTCTTGGTGGAGATAAGAAGAAAGATATCTAAGTGTTGTGTAGGATGGAA
The DNA here is from genome assembly GCF_019279795.1 of Protopterus annectens. Lineage (NCBI taxonomy): Eukaryota > Metazoa > Chordata > Ceratodontiformes > Protopteridae > Protopterus > Protopterus annectens. The sequence goes on from NC_056746.1 coordinate 462,531,354, forward strand.
AAGAGAGTGAATGTAGGGTTTAGAGGGGAAAGATTAAGTTGGAGAGTGACATGGGCATTCCCATTTAGAAGATAGATGGGAGGACAATTGAGATTTGAAACTGGTATGGTTAGATGTATTGCGAAGTAATAGAATATGTTGACATTGTCAAGAAGAAAGGTCTACTGAACATGCTTTTCTGAAATGTGAAACAGTAAAAAAGTTGTGGGGAAAACTATGTAAAGAAGATTTTTTCAAAGATAAAAAGGAAGTGGATAAAACAAACATGGGTATGGTAAAATATGGATATTATAAGAACAGAAGTAAAGAATATGTTAAAAGAATATATAAAAAATTATTTTATGTTATTTGGGTTATATGGAATGAAAAATTAAATGAAATTATGCTTAATAATAAATGGATTTCAGCAGCAATTTTAAGCAAAATCAGATGGTGGTTATGGAAAAAGGAGTGGGGGTATAATAGTGGTGAGATTTTAGTATGAGGTGTAAGGAAATTGTGAATATGTGTAAATATATTTGTATATCTATATATTTGCACATTTGTGAATATGTTGTAAATAAGAGTTCACAGACACACATACCATACACACACACACACACACACACACACACACACACACACATTTATATGTATATGTGTGTGTGTGTGTGTGTGTGTGTGTGTGTGTGTGTGTGTGTGTGGATATACATATATATATATATATATATATATATATATATATATATATATATATACAGGTGCACACACACACACACACACACACACACACACATATATATATATATATATATATATATATATATATATATATATATATATATATATATATATATATATGTGACCTCAATAGGTGCAGTGGTATCTTTTATGTCCACCTGAACTACCACCAGCTCAAGCATATTGGGCCTTGGTTTAATGCCTCATCCGATTACACCCATCCCTTTTCAAGAGTTTCCTTCCTAGGTGGGGATGCAAAAATGCTCAACAAGTCTTCGCAAGTCTGAGTTGGAGCACAAGAAAGAGGATTCTGCCTTGAAGCTTGACCAGAGACAATGAAGAACGTTCAATTAGGGACTAATAATTGCACTTGTGTCATGTTCTACTCCCATGAGCTTACATCAGCTTCCTTCATTACTTTTATATTTAGCAGATTTTTCTTTTCTGATAATTATATTATCTTCTGAATGTTTAGTATACATTTGTGGACTTATAAGTCTTAGTTTTACCAGCTATTTTTGTGTTCTATTCATTAGTTATATTCTGGGGTGGTCACTGGACAGACAATGTTAAGATAAACAGTATCACCTGTTTTTTAAGCTTTGCAGATTTATACTTTTGTCTTTGTTTTGTGTCAGTTAGATGGATAACTTTTTTTAAGAATTTGATACATTAAAAATGCACTGGTTGAGGGGTATGAATTCAAACAGGTAAAGTGAGATTGGGGGAGATACAGAATATCAAATTCGGTTCTCAGCTGAGGTGCCTTCTGTGTGGAGTCTCTATATCCTCCTGGTGTTCATGTGTGTTTCCTCTGGGTACTCTGATTTCCTCCCACATCTCAAAGACATAAACTAGATAAACTGCCAATTTTAAATAGACCTCAGATATGTGTGTGCGTGTGTGTGTGTGTGTGTGTGTGTGTGTGTGTGTGTGTGTGTGTGTGAGTGTGTGCGTGTGTGTGTGTGTGTGTGTGTGTGTGTGTGTGTGTGTGTGTGTGTGTGTGTGTGTGTGTGTGTGACTGATATAAAAATAAGGCCTGGATATCTACTACTAGTTCTCATTTCCTTAGGGAAGTTCTATGGATGGTGTTCACAGGGTTGCAAAAAGGAGTCAACTACCACACAATAGTAAAGGACGAAGTATCGTTAAAAAGTAAAAAACTACTGAGAAATGGCATATTTCAGTTTTTGAGCAACCATAGATCAGGTGATAAGTTCATGTTAAATTTATTGCAAAATTATTTGAGACATTCAGCTCATGCTGTTATGGGAGTTATAGGTCCCTATAAGTGACAGTTTTAGGGAAGCATAAAAGGGGGGAATGCAAATATAATTAATTGGTCTGGTCTGGTCAAGCATGGTTCCCACTGTTATTATAATATGCAGTAGAACTTGTGGGGATGGTTACCTTTCTTCACAGTGTTTTGCAACTGGCGCAAAGCAAGGCATCTGACTACCCATGGAAGTGAGTTGTGTGATAAATGGGTATTAAGAAAAAAGGAAAGGAAAGCAAGCTTGATATGAAGCATGCAAGCAAATGAGTCTGGGCCTTTAAATGCATTTTACACAACTATGGAAAATGTTGCTTCCTGAAATGGTTGGAAAACACAGCAAGCAAGGGGAGCCTAAGTGTAGAGATGATAAATGTATAGTGTTTTTGGGTTTTGCTCGTTGGTCCTATTTGTGATAAATTAATTGTGACCAGTCAGGAGCAGGGATCATGGATGGCAAATGGATCGCTCTAATTTTACAGAAGGTAAACAAGCTGCTATTATGTTCAGTAAGCAGAATATAAGCAGCAATAAAATACTGCAAACAGAGACATGGTGATAGAGTTCTAACACAGCTGACAGGCATCTGGCGGCCACATTACAGAGCTCTTCTGATTGTACATAAGGAGAAATCCAGGTTACAACACAGTAGGAAGGATGGAACTTTATTTGCACATTTGGTATGTTGTATGAAAGATGGTTTAAGTTTACTGACATTTGTAGCCTATTTGTTAAAGGACAGTTTTGAAAATGATCAAAGGTATTTATTTGGTCCTCCAGAATTATTATGTTGTAGGCAGGGTAATTGTGAGGTGATGTTCAGGAAGGAGTTAAGACAAGCACTGGGTGGCAGTGAAGAGTTACCGAATAGCTGGGTAACTACAGCAGAGCTAGTAAGAGAGATGGTTAGAAAGGTGCTTGGTGTGACATCTGGAAAGGGGAAGGAGGACAAGGAGACCTGGTGGGGGAATGAAGAAGTACAGGAGAGTATACAGAGAAAGAGGTTGGCGAAGAAGAAGTGGAATTGTCAGAGAGATGAAGAAAGTAGACAAAAGTATAAGGAGATGAGGTGCATGGCAAAGAGAGAGGTGGCGAAGGCTAAGGATAAGGCGTATGAAGAGTTGTATAAAAGGTTGGACACTAAGGAGGGAGAAAAGGACCTGTACTGATTGGCTAGATAGAGGGACCAAGCTAGTAAAGATGTGCAGCAAGTAAAGGTGATAAAGGATAATGAGGGAAACATACTCACAAGCGAGGAGAGTGTGTTGAGGAGATGGAAAGAGTACTTTGAGGGGCTGATGAATGAAGAGAATGAGAGGGAGAGAAGGTTGGACGATGTGCAGATAGTGAATCATGAAGTGCAGTGGATTAGCAAGGAGGAAGTAAGGATTGCTATGAAGAAGATGAAGAACAGAAAGGCTGTTGGTCCAGATGACATACCTGTGGAAGCATGGAGGTGTTTAGGTGAAATGACAGTGGAGTTTTTAACTAGATTGTTTAATGAAATCTTGGAAAGTGAGAGGATGTCTGAAGAATGGAGAAAAAGTGTTTTGGTACCGATTTTTAAGAATAAGAGTGATGTGCAGAGCTGCAGTAACTACAGAGGGATTAAATTAAACAGTCACAGCATGAAGTTATGGGAAAGAGTAGTGGAAGCTAGGTTAAGAAGGGAGGTGATGATTAGTGATCAGAAGTATGGTTTCATGCCAGGAAAGAGCACTACAGATGTGATGTTTGCTCTGAGAGTGTTGATGGAGAAGTACAGAGAAGGTCAGAAGGAGTTGCATTGTGTCTTTGTGGACCTAGAGAAAGCATATGACAGTGTGCCTAGAGAGGAGTTGTGGTATTGTCTGAAGAAGTCTGGAGTGTCAGAGAAGTATGTAAGAGTGGTACAGGATATGTACGAGGGTAGTGTGACAGCGGTGAGGTCTGTGGTGGGAGTGATGGATGCGTTTAAGGTAGAGGTGGGATTACATCAAGGATCAGCTCTGAGCCCTTTCTTATTTGCAATGGTGATGGACAGGTTGACAGATGAGATCAGACAGGAGTCCCCATGGACTATGATGTTTGCAGATGACATTGTGATCTGTAATGAGAGTAGGGAACAGGTGGAGGAGACCCTGGAGAGGTGGAGATATGCTCTAGAGAGAAGAGGAATGAAGGTCAGCAGGACTAAGACAGAATATATGTGTGTGAATGAGAGGGAGGATAGAGGAATGGTGAGGATGCAGGGAGTAGAGGTGGCAAAGGTGGATGAGTTTAAATACTTGGGATCAACAGTTCAGAGTAATTGTGAGTGTGGAAGAGAGGTGAAGAAGAGAGTACAGGCAGGATGGAGTGGGTGGAGAAGAGTGTCAGGAGTGACTTGTGACAGATGAGTACGAGTAAGAGTGAAAGGGAAGGTCTACAAGAGGGTAGTGAGACCAGCTATGTTATATGGGTTGGATACAGTGGCATTGACAAAAAGGCAGGAGTCAGAGCTTGACGTGGCAGAGTTGAAGATGTTAAGATTTGTACTGGGTGTAATGAGGATGGACAGGATTAGAAATAAGTATATTAGAGGGTCAGCGCAGGTTGGAAGGTTTGGAGACAAAGCCAGAGAGGCAAGATTATGCAGAGTATATTTGGAAAAAGATGCTAAGGATGAAGCTGCCAGGTAACAGGAAAAGAGGAAGGTCTAAGATAAGGTTTATGGATGTGGTGAGGGAGGACATGCAGGTAGTTGGTGTGACAGAGCAAAATGCAGAGGACAGGAAGAAATGGAAACAGTTATTCTGCTGTGGCGATCCCTAACGGGAGCAGCTGAAAGAAGAAAAAGCCATGGTATTCATTTTAAGTGAATCAACAGATAGGGTGTCAAGATTTAGTTTAATATGATGGAGGTCATAGGAATGCTTGCTATGAAAACAGCACATCATTTGTGTGCTTTTGTAAGTGTATGTGGAAGGGGTGAAGGATGTTTATAACAAGTATGCTAAGTAAGAAGTATGTGAATGAAGAACAGTGTAAGCATACTTTATATTCCAGAGTACAACTAAAAACAATTATGCTAAAAAAATGGGCTTCTAAACATAAGTTCAACTTGTGTGCGGGTCATAATGTAATTAAAGGAAGAATATTGTCTCCTACCACTAAAAACAGAAATATGTATAAAATAATATTACCTGCTCTTAATTTACCATATACTTCAACTTTTGGCAATACCCATCATTAATAATGTTAACTAATGGTCACAGTAATGTATTTCAGTGTACTGCTGTCATTTACCCACTCACATTTTAAATTCACTGTTCCATTGATGACCGGAATAATGTATTTCAATGTATGGCTTCCATTTACTTGCACAACACGGACCATTGAACCATTAATGGCCATAGTGTTGTAAAATGTACTGCACTGCTTTCACACACCACCTGACTAGTTCACTCCTAATGGCCAAAATGATGTATTTCAATGTATTGCTTTCACTTACATATCCCTCCTTTGACTGCTGCAGTCAGAATGGCCAAAGTAATATTTTGCTTAATTTTCTATCACTTCCACAGGCCACACACCAACTGCTGTCATGGTAACAGTTACACTAATGTATTTCTGTTTACTGCTGTCATTTATACACCCCACCCTGACTGCTATATCAGTAATGCTGACAGTAATGTGCCATTATTTCAATTTGGTGCTGTTATTTACAGCCTGTCAGCCACAACCCCTCAAATGATCTTTATTAAAAACAAAAACAATGCTTACCTTGTAGAGTAACAGAGTATGGACTAGCTAGCCATGTCCAGTTACTATATGAGAGGAAAAGATTAAACTGGTTAGTGCTTTAGTAATTCTCCAACTGCCCACTTTATTTTAACATCAACGATATCTATGAAAAACAGGATAAAACAGGAATTAATTAAACTTTACGTCATCAGCTTAAAAAAAGAAATTCAAGCTTTTCCTGAGTCTTCCATAGACTGTTACCACAGTACAGCAGGAGAAAGACATACTGATATGTAACTTGTATGTCAGTTTATGCCTTTAAATATCTTTGCATTTATGATTGATACAAAGACACTTAAAGTAAGACATACATGTGCAAGTTATTACTGAATTAACAACCACAGTGCTGTAACCCTTTAAGACCACAGAACATGAACTCTTAAAAGAAGGCAGAGGAAGAGATAATTCAACAACTCGGTTGTCCAGTGTTCAGCAGAAATACAACACAGGAGATGAAAGGAGAGAGGGATAGTTGAACTGGACGGAAACAGACAACATGGATCTATTGTTATGGTAAGTACATAACTTTCATATCAGATGCTGTGTTTTCCTGTTTGGCTTCAAATTGTGGACAGAATCTTCAACCATGTGTCATCCCAGTGAGGTCCTAGGAGAGAGCATTCCAGAATATTGTGGAACCAAAAGAGGCCATGGACCTCCACTGTATATCCAAATTGCATAGAGACACAAAAGTGTGTGAACCTACCCAGGTTGCCGCAGAACAAATTTCATCAATAAAAACTCGCAAGAAAAAGGTTGTATAAGTAGCTATAGCTCTAGCATAGTGACAGTTTGGCTTACAAGGTAATGACTTTTTTTTTAAAACTATATCCCCATGACATCCATTCAGAAAGCCATTTACATAAGGCAGACAGACATTGGCTTGCCGAAATGGGTCATTGAAAAGGAAACAAACAGCTAGTAAAACTTCCTGATGGACTTAGTTCTATCCAGACAAAATCTTAGTTGCCTGCACACATCAAGGCAATGCAATAAACTCACTGGTTTGGAAAATTGTGGAAAACACTAGTAAATGAAAGGCTTGATTCAAGGTGGTTTCTGCTGCCACCTTAGGCAAAAAACAGGGTCTGTTCTGATAGAAACATTATCCTTATGAATGACGGCATCTATATTATATTATCATATGATGAAAATAGCGAACGCTATTTCATCGGGTCTATATCAGAACATCAAAGTATTAAAACTTTGAATGTTCTGATATCAAACACTATTCAGCGAACGCTAAGAATAGTAAAGCTGCAGAACAACAAATTTTTTCCTTGGGAAAGAATTCGGTTGGCCGTTTCTGTGGCTTCGCTGTTCTTAGCTGTGTGGTGGAAAGTTACGGGTTGGGTTCAAGTAAGTGTGCGATTGTTTGTATGCTAGGGTTAGGGGTGGGTTAAGTGAGTTAGGGTTAGGGCGCGGGTTAGGCGTGTGTGCGATAGTGACAGACTTTAGGGTTAGGGGCGGTTTAAGTGAGTTAGGGTTAGGGCGCGGGTTAGGTGAGTGTGCAATAGTGACAAACCTTAGGGTTAGGGTTTGGGTTAAGGTAAGTGGGTAGATAGTAGTATATGTTTAGTTTAGTGTAGCGTTAGATGTAGGAATTTAAGTGTATGTTTGTGGTTGCTGTTTGTTTGATGTGCTTGTGTTGTGTGCATGTGTTTCGGGCAGCAAATTTTTTCCATGTAAAAAAATTTGCTGTTCTGAATGTTTGATATTTTCATGTTTAGATGTTTTGGGGCTGATGAAATAGTGTTCGCTATTTTCATCTTTTGATAACGTGATATAAACGCATTTCATCGTACCGATAATATCTAAACAACAAAATATCGAACAAACGGAACAGCAAATGTTTTCCTAGGGAAAAAATTTGCTGCTCTGTAAAAAAAAAAAAAACGTAAACACAAATTTAAGTGGGGGGCTTCACCCACCACACCCCTCCCAATGTGGGGGGCTGTGTCCCCCACAGCTGCCCCTACTTAAATATACCAACATAGTGGTGGAAATGGCAAAGTCCTGAAGACGGCACACCAAATATTTTCCCTGGGAAAAAATGTTATGTTCAGTGACTTCGCTATTTTGCCATTTCAACAGTATCGGATTGACTAAATAGCATTCGCTATTTAGTCCATTCGATACTGTCATATAGACCCGAATGACAAGATATGCTGCAGTACTGACATATACCTGGTCAAAGTGACAGCCACCAAGAAGAGCGTCTTTTAAGACAACAACTTTAAAGAGACTGTCACTGCAGGCTCAAAATGAGGACCAGAAAGAATGTGAAACATAAATGGTAAATCTTAAGGAGAAACAGGATCCTGAATTGGAGGTCCCCACAAGAACATATCGCTGAGAAAAGCCTTGGAAATCTTCAAAGCCACTTCAGGAATATTATCTCTGCCAATATGAAAGTTGGATGTAGCAGCTAACTGAACCATGGAAGTGGAATAATTACATCAAGAAAGAAACAGATCAGCAAGAATTCAAGAATGACATGCAAAGGTGCTAAAAAAGGATCCAAACCCTTAAGACTCCCATAAGATGAAGCACTTCCACTTACTAGCAAGTACTACCTTGCAAGTAGATGGCTTTTGTGAAGAGGACAAAATGTGATTGACTGTCAGAGAGGTTGGGTTCTCTGGCCATAAAGGGAATTGGAGAAACAATGTGGTTAATTTGAGAGTCCAGAGGTTGGATGGGTCCAAGTCTGCTTGTTGAGAGAGGTCAGAGCCAGGATGGGATCCAGCACTCAGGGATGGTTCACACATACATACAAACATACATACATAGATACAAATATGTCAAGCACTGGCATTAATGCCCTTCTAGCTCATCAATATGGGAAAACACTTGTTCCCACAATAAATGTCCAGGCTGTTCATAAAAATGTCTAAACTAGTACTTGATTTAATGTAATCTGGTCGTCTGTTCTATGGATCAGCTGCTCTCTCAGAGAACCAATTAGTACACTTCTCATTCCTATAGAATCTTATACATAGGATGTCTGATGAGTCTTTACTACTTTTTGATAAACACAAACATTCCCAGAGGTAGTTGTCTCTAAATGCTCCCTATACCTGATTAAGATCTCCTCTTAGATATCTATAAGAGACAATGTAAATTTTTACATTCATGGATGCCCTTGGTATATTTCCACTGTACTCTTTCCCAGTTTACTCATGCTTATTTTCTTATCCTAGTCATTATAATTTGTTTCATACAACCTATATATAACTATCATTAATCAGTTGGTTGATATGATTAGAAAAAGTCATAGCTGGATCTACCCATATACCCAGGTTTTTGAATGAGTTTACAGTTTCAATCACTGTGTCTTCTTCTTCTGACTGCTCCCATTAAGAGTTGCTACAGTGGATCATTGCCCTGTAGAACTTGTCCTGTAGAACTATTGGCAGTGGAGTTTTTATGGTGTTGAGATGCCAGCCTGGTGCCCAACCTTCATAAAGGCATATATATGTACACACTCACACCTAGGGCCAATTTGAGAAAGTCCAATCCACCTACCGCATGGAATGTGGGAGGAAACCAGAGCACCTGGAGGAAACCCACAAAACCACAGGGAGGACAAGCAGGGTCCACACAGAGGGCACCCCAGCCGAGAATCAAAACAGAGAACCTCTTGATGTGAGATGACAACACTAACCGCTGCACCACTGCGGCTGGCTGGTTTCAATCACTGTGTGTTATATTAAGTATTCACCTTTAAATTTATGTCTCCAAATCTCATATGAATAGTTTTTGATATATGTATCAGCATATTATTCTCCTGTGCCCAAATGGTCAATTTAGTCAAGTTCTTTTGCAGACATGCCTTATATGTAAAACATGTAATCAGTTTAACCAATTTCAGGTCATCTGCATATAAACAGTAGAACACCTCAGATGAAAAAGTTAGGTCTGAAAGATATAATGTAAACAAGTAAGGGCCTAGGACAGAACCTTGTGGGAAACGTTGACTGTAACCAAGAATTTTACCTGTCCAGTTGCTGTATGATACTTGCCATGTCCTATTTTTAAGTCATGCAGCTATCCATCTTATCAAGAGTACATCAATACCTAGTTGCTCCAATTTATTGATTAGTATTTTGTGTTGACTCTGTCAAAAGCGCTGAAGTTAAATCTATATAAATTACATCACAACACAATTTTTCATTCATAGCTGTTATTATACTGTTATAGAACATCATGTTATTGGTGCTAATAGATCTGTTTTCAACATATGCATGCTGATATATGGTTTCAAGTCCCAAATTATCCAGTTCTGACAATAACTTATCCAATATTATCTTCTCCATTATTTTTACACAACATAAAAATAGGCTTAAGGGTCTATATAACTCTGGGTTTGTCCTACTCCCCTTTCCCTTAAAGACAGGTTTAATAAGTGCATGTCTCCAGTCTTGATGAATATCCTCATATTTATATGACCTAGAGAATAATAGATAGAATGAAGATGTTCTCAGGTCTTTATTGCTAACTCCACCTTCTCCCTTTGCTTTGTTTGGATCCAGTTTGCACAGTTCTTTTTCAATATAATCTGATTCCAGTATCTGGAGGTTATGTGGATGTCACTAGGACAACTTATCACCCCCTTTGCTGAGCCAAAATTGTTTTGCGTAAGATTTTATAAATGGTTCCATATCACTTCGTGGAACGCTTAATTGAAAGAATAGCTATTCATGGAAACCCAGTTCAGCGAAAGCTCAATTAAGTGAATGACTGCTTCAGTTAAATGTTTCCTAGGGGAAAAACTAGTGGACCAGCTACTGACAGTAAAAACCACAACAAAATCTAAAACTCTACAAGGTGGGGGGGGGGCTTCACCCCTCCCCCTCACCCACCTAACAAAATATACCAATTCTGAGATCACACTACAGTCGGGAAAAGGGCAAATTCCCAAAAATGGCCAACCATTTCCTTTTTCCTAGGAAACTTTTCACTGAAATGATTATTCGCTTAATTGAGCTTTCACTGAACTGGGTTTGATGAATAGCAATTCGCTCAATTAAGTTTTCAATGACGTGATATAGACCCTTATAAATATATCTATAATCTGTTGTGTCTAAAAATACAATGTGAAGTTGTTCTATCTCGCCATACATTCTTACAGATGGGTTTGGAGCCAATCCTCGGCTCCGAGTCAGCCTACTACAAAGCTTGTGGTCTTCAGACAGCTCAAGGCCAAGTCCATATCCCATGATGCACCTGGAGTTACCTCAAATCTAGTTTGCTGCTGCTTCCCCAAATAAAAGTTTATTATCCCAAGGAGCATCCATTAACTTACCCTTACAATCATCAGGTAAAGGTTGAAAGCTAAGCCAAGAATACCTCCTCAATACTGAACCAAAATCAGCAGCCTTAGAAGAGGTATCTGCTGCAATATAACCACATTTGATAAAATGATGAACCACATGAGAGGAAGTCCCTAGCAAGGAAAGAGCAGAAGTTTTACTCTGAGTCTGGAAGATCAGACATAAGCTGAAAAGCCAGAGGAAGAAGAGCCAGTACATACCTAGATATATGAGCCTGATAATTAATAGCCTAAAAGCTAGGGTAGCAGAAGTGTAAACCTTCTTACCCAGCCTTTCTGGTTCTGCTGTGTTTGTCAGATGCCAGTAACTTGGGCAAAGGAAGCAATTGAGATGACTTATCAGAGGACACAGACACCACAAAGGGGTCAGCAGCAGGACATTGGTACTAAACGTTACAGTCTTCAGGCACCCTATAAAACCTATCAGGCTTATCGGGATCAGGGAGCAGAGGATCAGGTGCTTTAGAGGCATTGGAAAGAGCATCCAGCAAAGCAGACAAAACAGGAGGAATAGCCGCAGATTTAGAAGATTCCATCTGCAGTAACTCATAGTACCTCTTATGGATATCAGAGACCTGAGCACAATCCCACTTAAAAAAATCCACCATCCTAGACAGTGTGTCCCCAAAGGAAATTTTCTCAAAAGGAGTATCAGGACTATTAGAATTCTCATCCTCTGACCCGTAGTCTAAAGGATAAGCAACCTGAGTAGAATAAGTCAGGGATTCTTTATCAGAATCCATCTCTTCCTCAGAAGAATTGTGTTCTCGAGGCCTTTTAAGGGGAATAGAGGACCAAGGAGGAGCAGGAACAGAAACCTCCTAAGGAGACCTTAATGACATCAAAGCATTAAATAACCCCTGAGAAAGAGCCTGCCACTCACCTTGTGGATCTGTAGGAGCAGAAGAAATATGTTTAGTTTTTAGTTTCTTTTTTAAGGGAATGCTGTCCCTATAAAACTGAAAAGGCTCTGACTCAGGATGGCATTCAATGACTGTAGTAGGAAATTCTTCACTAACTAGAAAATATGGAACCACCTACACCCCTTGAAAACTGTCAGCCGTGGTTCCCCCTGAGCATTCAAAATGGACAACAGCAAAGCCTCGTCGGACATGCTGCCAGACGGATCTTTGCTGACCTCCAACCTAGTCACAGCAGAGAAATCTGACAAGACAGCCAGGTGAGCCTCTGGGTTCATAATGACCTCAGGAAAAACACCCAGCAGAGGCTGGACAGCTGAAGATTATGGTCTTATCTTTTTCACATTCTTCCCTGGCGGCTGGCCCTCAGGGATGGAAGTTCCTTCCATCATATCTTTAGCGAGAAGCTTAAGATGCTGGTTCTGAAGATACAAAAAAGGGAAGAAAGCCTACTATGAAGAGTTTTTGGGATGAATGCCTGACAAATCTAACAAGACATATGGTCGTGACTAGCCCCTGTGCAAAAAAGACACTTATGGTGGCAGTCTTTATGGGGAATCTATCTCCCACACTGGCATTTACCGTTCTTGGATGACATTAACCCCTAACAACACAAAAAAGCCAAGAAAAAGAAAACCCCAAAGGGGTGCTTATCTGTAAAAGCTCAGACTTCAGCACAGCAGACAGCTGTAGGCATTCACCAGTGCATGAAAATGCATCCAAACTGGCAGAAACCAGACATAGACAAACAGACCGACAGTCAAAAGAAATGTTTGGACTGGCAGCAAAGAAGTTCTGAGGATGGTATGTCTGACCATCAACTTTATGCCCTATGCTGTGCAAGGAGCATTTGGGTGACATTTGTCATACCTTAAAGCAACAGTAAGCTTTGGTAGCCTGGTCAGACATCAGGCTTCCACAGCACAGAATTCCAAATATTATGAATACAGCAGTGGTTAATGTAAGGACATCTCGGGGTGATGGTTAGACAACATCCAAATAAACTGTTTAGGCATACTACAATCCAGCAAATAAACAATGCACCGCTGTGTACATATTTTTTTTAATACCAGCCTTTACTTGAACTGCTTTACAGGACCCCAGTTATTAATGTAAACACTGGCATATCAGTGTTTTACAAAAATGTAAAGAAACATCTGGCTGATTACATACATTTTTAAAACAAAGGAAAAAAGTTCAGATACCCAAAGAAAAACATATCAGAAATGGCTTCTGAGTTTGTTAATTTAATTGCCAAAGAGAAAATCACAGCATTTTCAAAGAAGCCATTAAGCTTACTTAGCTGCAATGCAGATTTGCCCTTTATACAGTTTTAATTTATTACACATACATAAGAACCTTATCAAAATATACATAACTAGTAAGTCAAATTCCCTTTTGTAGCATAGTGATGCTGAGGAACTAATTTATTATTGCTAAAAAACGTCACCAGTCCAGAAACAAATCCACTACTGCCATCCTGCTTGGAGCCATTCTTCTTCCTAATATGCTGTTTACATTCCTCTTCTCAAATGAAGTTTAATATTAACCCCAAAACCTGTATGTTCTTTCATTTCTGTCACTCATACGGAAGAGCAACAGTATTAGAAAGGAATCAAGAGGAATGAAAAAAGAAACAAACTTCAGTTGACAAATTAGTTGGAAACCTATAGCATGTATGAGAATTTAACTGGAGTATAATGTACATTTAACAGCCAATAAGCAATAACTTTCTAATATCTGCAACCCTTAGTACCAAACCGTGCCATATTATGTCTGGCATGAAAATGAAGCACATGCTCAACAAGCAGAGCTCATCATTAGCACTATTCAAGAAAAACCTTGATAAGTGGATGGGTGATAGGAAATTCAGCCCTGGGATTATGTCTGGGGCACTGCTTGATAGAGGGGCAGGAATTTAACAATACATGGGTGGCAAAAGCCAACACACTGTTGGCGAGGCTTGCTTTGGCCCTTGGGCAGATAGCCTAGTACCTACCTATGAACCTATGAACCTATGAACAGTGCTACATAAATCCTGTGACTGTAGAAATTAGTATGCAACTGGTCACAGTAACAAAAGGACCAGAAACACTTAACCTACTCACAATACTGCAAAGCAAGATATTACCAAACTTTAAAGACAGAACTTCAGAAAGATGCGTACTTTTTCATAAAACACTCCTGCCAGTGCTTTCTCTAAAGGAAATCAATGGCATCCAGCAACCAGAACATTATCTGCCAGGTAGTATAGGGTCTATATTAGAACACCGAACGTTCAAAAATTTGAGTTTTCTAATATCGGCCCATTTTCAGCGAACACTGAAAATATCGAAGAAACAGAAAACCAAATTTTTTCCTAGGGAAAGAATTTGCTTGTCCATTTCTGTTGCTTCGGTATTTTCAGTGCTGTGGTGGAAAGTTATGGGTCAGGTTCAGGTAAGTGTGTGATTGTGTGGACGTGAGGGTTAGGGTGGGTTAGGTGAGTTAGGGTTAGGGCACGGGTCAGGTAAGTGTGTGATTGTGTGGATGTGAGGGTTAGGGCGGGGTAGGTGAGTTAGGGTTGGGGCGCGGGTGAGGTGACTGTGCGATACTGACGGACCTTAGGGTTAGGGTTTGGGTTAAGGTAAGTGGACAGGTAGTGGTGTATGTATAGTTTAGTGTAGGGTTAGGTGTATGTGTGTGGATTGCTGTTTGTTTGGTGGGCTTGTGTTGTGTGTATGTGTTTTGGAACAGCAAATTTTTTCCCTAGGAAAAAATTTGCTGTTTTGAATGTTCAATGTTTTAAATTTTCGATTCTTAGGGTTTGATATTAGAACACTCGAAATTTTGAATGTTCTGTGTTCTAATATAGACCTGTAGTATAGAATTTTACGTTTTCATTTCAAGCCAAGGCTCTGTAACATGGTAATACAAATTTTTAGAGTT